>NW_022734788.1:93013-108670 GCF_011630105.1 Anneissia japonica | reverse complement strand
TCATAGTTATACTGAGGAAAGAACATTCAGTACAGAATAAATTTTGAATTCAGTTTGTTTGGCCTTTAATACCACTTACTATTAATATAAATGGTATCAGTGCCTGGTAGGATAGCCTGCTCCTGCACTAATTACCAGCAACAACACTTAAAAAGCATGTGGATCCAATGATCAGGGAAAATAATTGCCCTTTATAACCTCAAGGATAAGGTGCATAATAAATGCCCGTACCAATATCAGATTTTTATGGATTACTCATTACGAGTTGAAAGCCTAAATTAGAATTTCCCAAATAAATTCAAATTGTGTTCATTAGCAGATAATTTATTACCAAATAGCCTAAATCTGTTATATATACAATAAATACCACTTAAATTTTTAAATTTTGAATATTTTCTAAATTATTTGTAAGTTTGTCCATGAATTAAGAAGAAATTATTATTGTTGTAAAATTCAGTGGTTTAGATTATTTATTATATTAAATTATTATATTTATGAGGATTTTGAAAGCTTTGCTGTTGCTATTTAGAAAATGAATAAATTATTATTATAATAAAATAATTTATTTTATTCCCCCTAAATGTACATTTTAATTATCCTGCTTTAACCATGAGCGTAACACATATTTATTATTTTGTTATAATATTTTCCAAGTTAAACTGTAAGTAATAAAAAAAAAATTAACTCATTTTGATGATGATGATATTACAATTACAGAGACAGACTAGTTTCTGTTAGCTAATAGTGCCTTGAGCACTCACAGTGGATATGCACGCTATACAAATCATTAAATATTATTATCTACACTATGAGATATGTTTCAGTCATGAAAAGCTTGTGTGTGTGTGTGTGTGTAACATCTTCGTGTTTTTCCAGGGCCGGATTTAGGGGAGGGGGGGCAGCCCGGCCCCGGCCCCCACTTTTGGGAGCTAAAAAAAAAAAAAAAAAAAAAATGATAGCCCACAATGCCTCAAATGTTATTTTCGGGCGTCTAGAACACAAAAATTTCGCGGGGGAATTCCCCCGGACCCCCTAGGACATCGGCCCAAATTTCGGCCCCCCCTTTTGGACATCTCTGGATCCACTCCTGTTTTTTGTGTGCGACATATCTTAAGAAAAGGCTGCACAGACATAATTGAAAATAACAGGGAGTGAGGTATAACTCAATGAAGGGTTAATTAAATTTTGGTGATAGTCCGGAGTAGGGTGTGGATGTGAGGACCAATTAAATCGTTTTTGAGCAAACGTTCTAGTGAAGATGCTGTAGTTTAAAAACTAATCAACTGATATGAATGAAAGTTTAACCAAGTTGCAAGGAAGATATTATTAAATGTTGATGACGATCCAAATTTGGGTGTGAATTTGAGGGTCATTTAAAATGTCCAAGACCTACAGTAAGCATGGCAGAAACAAAAGATAATGAATATTTAAATTAGTGCAATTACAGTAAAAGGTACTAACTTCACTTTTTTCAGAACTGATTGGAATATTTTTAATGCATCTTTACTTTTAAACATGTGACGCTAAAAACCAAATCCTCATATTTCTATTTTCAAAATATTTCCATTTCAAGTTTCAACACCAATACATGGCAGGTTTTTTTTTTGGTCAGCTACAGTATAAGAGTAAAATGTGCCAGTGTGTTAAACCAGAGAATTAGCAGGTGTGCAGCTGACACAATGAAAAGCAATTGAAAAATGCTTGAATTTTGATGTCGATATAGGACCATTCAAAGCAAACATCTGCCTTTTCCCAGCAGTAGCTGGAAAAGCCATTGTTTTTGTTCTGATTTTTTTCCCCTATCTTTTTGCACTGGGTTTTTTCGTCCAGGACTTTGGTCACTTCCCATGCTTGGAACTTTTTCCATGATTTGTCGAAGCATAGACCATACATCAAGGATGTGCCTCCTAATATTTAGTGTCAATCTAAAGTGCGGTGTGGATGTGAGGACCAATTAATGGTCCTCACCAATTAAAGAGTTTCTGTGCACAAAGATCTTGGTGTTTTCTTCGACAGTTCTTTAACTTTTTGTAATCATATTAATTTCATTGTCTCCAAGTGTAACAAATTACTTGGTTTTCTTTGGAGACGTTGCAGACATTACGATAGGGCTTTAGTTACTTTATTCAAGTCTTTAGTTAGGTCTAATCTTGAATTTTGTTGTGTTATTTTCAATTCTATTTCTCTGCATCAGTTGACTAGGTTACAACGTGTTCAAAATAAGTTTTTTAGATTTTATTATCGCAAATATTTCTTAACACCTTTAGCTGACTGCCGTAAACTTTTTGATTTAATTTAAATGTATTAATGCAATCTACGATACCACAATACCACAATATTAATTACGTAATCCTGTTCTTTTTCAATACCGGGGGGAGAGTCAAAGTTACTAATAATGGGTTTATCAATCGTCTGCCTAAGTTATGCAATTCTTTATGTAAAACTGATTTTTCTATTGACATTTTCTGTGATTCTCTAATGTTTTTTCGTCAAAAAGTTTTGTCCAATGTTAGTAATATTTATTTCCTTATAACTTTTCATAACTTTTTATATTCACATATATATATTTAGATTTTATTATTAATCCTGTAAAGGGTGACCTTGGTCACTGTTGGACTTTGATGAAATAAAATTTAAAAAATGAGGACCATTCAAAATTAAACGTCCCAGACCAGATATTTCAAAAGTGGATCAACTGATCTGAATGAAACATATGGGAAAGTTTAACCAAGTTACAAGGAAGAAATTATTATGTGTTGGGTATGATCCAGTTTAGGGTGTAAATGTGAGGGTCATTTTAATTTCTGATATCCCAAACATAAATATCTCTCAAAAGTTTTTAATGGGTCTAAATGTACACTTTCTGTAATAGTTTGTCAAGAAACCACTTTATATAGTTTTGTTCATTGTTTTGTCATATTAATGACATAAAATAATATTATTTTGATCTCTCCAATTAACATCTCGACGAGATTTGATTGACAGAACAAACTGACTAATCAGTGAGCATTATTTTTTTACGTGATCAAAGACTCTTTCTTGGAAATTTTAATTTCCTTAGAAAGCTGGTTGTCAACGCGAAACATACGTGAGCCTAGGCCTAGATGTCTATGCTTTGTTATAGATACCCAAATTTACACGTGCAGTGCGCATCAGTGACTTGGCCTTTGCCGACAACAAGGTTGACTGAATGCGACCTTTCCCTCTTCCTTTGGGAGCGAAATATAGAGGCTTTTACAACAATTTCCCTGCCTATTTCATGAAATAGATTAACACTATGAATATATGATTCATTTGCATACCGCCTACACTGAATTCTCTTTCTTAAAGAAGGTTGATAGCAAAGAAAATGTTCGCCAACTCGGTAAGTCTAGATGCCATTGTCTAAGGTTTTCGTGACTTTGTGGGCGGGGCTTCGCGTCTTTGTCGTTATGTCAATTGTATTACCCTGTTAATTATTATTTCAATTAAAAACTTATTTCATAAAAATTTTATTTTAATTTATTTTAAAATAATTTAATTAGGGTTTTTGTGTTGTAATATTGAAATTGTAATGTTTATTCTTTGTGATGAATCAGGTCGAAAGTTATCCCACAAAGTTTTTACAACGGACAAGAAATTCATAAGAACAAGTTTTTTCACTCACCATTCAGAATTAACGAGCACAAAACCAGAAAGCAACATTATAGCCATTGAGCTGAGCAGGGTGTGTCCACCGGTTTGCTGAAATCTTTGCAATGGTTCTACAAAAAATAAAATACATACATACTTTCATCAAAAAACCAGAATTAGGAAAAGAAAAGCAACATTTATATTTACAGACATTAAATGTAAATTTTAATTCTAGAATAATTACTAGTCCATAGCAAATAAAAACATTTTAATATTATTATTACTATCATCATTATTTAATTCCAAAATTAGGTCAAATAATGAAATTTTAATGTTAATCATTAATGTAATTATTGTAAGAACAAGAATCATATAAATGTATTTTACAGTACATTAATATATATTTAGGAACGATCGCCAAATTATTCCAGAAGACAAATCTGTGTTCAGACGTGATTTCTATTGTCCTACCAAAATGCGTCTAAAAACACTGTTTGAATAGTGCATCGTTTGGACGCCAATATTCCGTTTTGGCCGATTGGATGCACTGTAAAACGCGTCCAATTATTATTAATAATTATTATTATTATTATAGACAACTCTCTAAAATGAATCATAATACGCCTGACTGCGTGCCCCAAGTACGGATTTGTTTATCTGCTAGCGAACGTCTCTTTGTACGCCGCCTGTGAGTGCAAGAACTGACAGAAGCAAGTAATAGTCGGTTGGGTAGTGGGACGTTGTTCAGTAGGCATAGTACCCATATAGTAGGTGAGACTATCGTAATATTCAGTGGTTTTTACAAATTGATGAACAAATGTAACGTTAATAAATCTGATTTTTTTAGTTATTTCTGATGTAGTTGCAGGCCACCATCAGTTTTAAGAAGTGCAATTACGCTCGTGTGCAGCTGTGGTAACATCCAGCACAGCAATTAATTGCTCTCCTTGCCATTGAAAGGGATCACATGCTAAGACCCATGCCTCCGAAAACGGTGTCCATGATCAAAGTAGATAAAATTTTGCATTATACTAAGCTAAATTATATTTACATTTTATAAAACGTTTATTAATTGAATTTACATGAACTTCATGCAAAACACATTTTTGGTGATCCGCTTCACGAGCGGATCACCTCTTGTGATTGTACGAGATCTTTTTATTCTACATTTCTCCCCATTTCTTGTTCACACGATATCTCAAAATTGCTACGAGGTATGCAGACGATTGCTTCATCGATCACTTTGGCATCGCCTGAAATAGACATGGTAAGGTTTTCAAGGTGACCAGTCATGCGTGATGTCAGCTACGCGCAATTTTGCATTTTTACATTATTGATCATATCAGCTTAACCAATTGCTATTTAGAAATCGTAATTAGTGAGCATTAACTTCAGGTCAATGTTGAATGTAATGTACCCTAATTTTACACGTGCGCTTCATAAAGTGCGCGCACGCGTGCGTCAAAATTTCAAAATGCTCGGAATCACTTTTTGACTAAATTAGAGCACGTTTCAGGCCATTTTGAGCATTTGAAAATTTTTCATAATTTTCCACTACGCGCGCGCACTTTTACTTGCGCAGTACGTATAGAAGCTAGAAATTAGGTTTTTTTACATATTTTGGGTTCCTGAAATTCGGTCATTTTATGGCCAATAGCAGTGTTGTACGTGTGCATCAAACATAGGGGCCTTTGCGCGGATTTGTGCCGATATACAGTGAAAATATGCTAAAATCAGGCCTATTTTTAATCTGTTATAGCTCCCTTAGGATGAAAGGTGACCCCCAATTTTTATTACATTCTGAAAGCACATAAATTGTAAATATGATTTTATAGATCATAATGGCTGATCGGACATTGTGACATCATCATATTGGCATCTGAATTCAAAGGAAGTGAATTACAGCTATGACGTCATTTTTGAAAATACGCATTTGAGCGTATCTCGCTTATCCTTGATCGATCGTCTTCCAACTTTGAGTATGTTATAGCTGAGACAATTCTCTTTCATATGACCTCTTTGACATTTTGATGACGTCATCATGGTCAAAAAAATTGTTTTTTCTGACCCCCCCCCCACATCTTTCTTTCCTCAAAACGTTGATGACCCCATATCATCTTAACCAATCGTCATTTCTGAATCATATCAAGTGAGCATAATCTTCAGTTCATAATTTTCCGTTCGCGCGACTTAACAATTATGTATACTTAAAATTATGCCTACTTTTAATCGGTTATACTCCTTAGGATGAATGGTAACCCCTAATTTTTATTACATTCTGAAAGCACATGAATTGTAGATATGATTTTATAGATCATTATGGCTGATCGGACATTGTGACGTCATTATATTGCTATATATTTTTAAAAAAAACTGAAATTTTATTTAGGACATCATTATTTTTCAACTTATTTGAACTTATTATCTTGCTTATTCTTGATCGATTGTCTTCCACCTGTGAGTAATAGCTGAGACAATTCTTTCAGAAGTGTCCCTATATTTTTCATTTTGATGACGTCATCATGGTAAAAAGAATGCTTTTTTGGAGCCTTCTTATCTTTCTTTCTTAAAAGATGTAAACAATTTTAAAATAGAGGGCAGCAGACTGTATTTCAACACTATCAGACTGATAGTTCGTATATTGTATAGGGAAAATTCGTGTGGCATTACCAACCAACAGGGGGTTTTAAACTAAACTTGACAAGGTTTAAATTCATGTGCCATTACCGTCGTCGGGCACGTCGTATAAGGTATTCGTACTTGTGCGTTAAAATTTTAAAATTGTTAATATCACTTATCACTTTTCAGATAATTTAAAGCACGTTTCAGGTCATTTTCAGTATTCCAAAACTTTCCATAATTTACACGCCGTACGCTCATTTCCACGCCCACAGCACATACTGAAGCTGGAAATTACGTTTCGGTTAACATGTTTTGGGTTTGTGACACTGTATTAATATCATTACCGTGCGCACGGACGTTAAGACGTATGTCGTCGCTCACATCATGAACTAACACAATTAAATTCAATTGTGTTAGTTCGTGAAATCAAAAAAGCGCATCAAAGTACGCGCTGTTGTTGTTAAGGACTTTTTGTGTGGTAAAGTATACAAAATTGCTTGCCAACCAATACGCGCTCGTTTTGACGCGCTACTGTGATTTCACGAACTAACACAATCTACTTTGATTGTGTTAGTTCCTGATGTGAGCGACGATGTGTACACATTCGTAAGTCCTTAAAAATGCTCAAAATTACTCTTTTTAAAAACTAAATAGAGCATGTTTTAGCATATAATACTTTTCAATCAGAACTGCGTGTGCTTCGTGAGGGTCAAAATACGGCGGATCACCAAACTCGTCCTCAGTGAAGAGTTCAAATCTAGTTTTAATTTAAAATTAATTATTAGCCCCAATAAAAAAAAAATTGTTAGTTTATTACCCTCACGCGCATGTATTCTATGGTACTCCAAAGAAAAAAATTAAATTTTTATTTTTTTAAATAGTTTTTCATTTTTTTAAATTATTGTTGGTACTGTACTATCTCAATCATGTTTTACTTGAATATCATCAATGCACCAGCAAACAAACCAAGGGTGATGTCTGGCTTAAGCAAAATAAAATATTTAAAAAAATCACCCTCCCCTTCCTTATCACTTTTCCACCCTATATACAGTAGGGTAATAAATTAATAAAAATGTGTTTTTAAAATTTTATTTAAAAAAAAATTGTAATAATAATAATTAATAATAAAATGTTATTTACATAGCAAAGTATGCACTTGACACTGTGACTTGTATTTTTTTAAAATAAATGTGTTGATTTTTGAAATTTAAATTTATGAGTAGAATTATTTATTGGCTTAAATGAATTTTTCCATTTAGTTGTGTATGATTTTATTTTGTTATAGTTTATTTTCTGTACTTTAAGTTATAGGCTATTGTACCAAAAAAATAACTTGACAGGTAACACACTAGGCCAAGGTATCTCAGATTCGAACGATCTCAAACTCTGCTCAAACGCCAAAGAGATACCTTATCAGAAGCTTGCCATTTGGTTACCATGACAATAGACTGAGAAATACAAAATAAGAAAGGAAAAGGAAAGAATGATAAGGAAACATAAGAAGGAAAAGGAAAGAAATGATAAGGATCCATTAAAGAATTGATATGGAAATATAAGAAAGGAAAAAGAAAAGAAAGATAAGGAAACATAAGAAGGAAAAGGAAAGAAATGATAAGGAAACAAAATAATGGAAAAGGAAAGAAAAGATAAGGAAAAACAAAAATGGAAAAGGAAAGAAATGATAAGGAAAATAAGAAAGGAAAAGGAAAGGAAAAGATAAGGTAACATCAGAATGAAAAATGAAAGAAAGTTGTGTGAACATAAGAAAAGGAAAGGAAATGGGGATTGGGAAATACAGGCAAGGGCTGTGAGGAAAGGATAGACATGACAAGCCAAACACATAAGAAAAATTTAAACTGTGAAATAGTTGAATGTATAAGAATTCAATAATAAATTGGAAAGTAACCAAATGGAATGAGAAGGTAATTCAAAGAAAAAATGAAATAAATAAATAAATAAAAATAAATAAATTAATAAATTAATAAATAAAATAAATTAAAATAAATAAATATTCATTCATAATGATAACCTGATTTCCCTCACTGTTGTATCATTTTTCTTTTATTTTGATCCGGTTTTTCCTTTCATTGTAAAGCGCTTAGAGGTTTCTTGCATTTTGCGCTACTGTATATAAGAATAAATTTATTATTATTATTAAACATGTGTGGCAGTGTGTGGTGAGCCTTTTTGACATAGCAAATATGCATGTACTACTAATACGTTAATAATAGTTCATTCAAAAAATAAAACAACAATTAATAAACATTATATTTTGTAGTAAGTATATCTATTACCACGTGGACATAATATTTATATAAATTAGAAAGCAAGTTTAAGAAAACAAATTACGCCACATGGTCGACCTTTCACCTAGTGCCACTGGTGCGTGATTGTTTTTGTTTTTTTTGGATGAGGGCCAACTTTCACTGCCTAGACTTGAGCAATGGGAATGTCTGAAGTTGTTGATGTTTATTTAGAAATAGAACACATAAAAACCTATGTCATCAAGAGTATACATGGAACACAATTAATAAACTGTGTTTTAAAAGGTTAAATAGAAAGAGTGATGTAGGCACAATGAATTTAAAAGGTAGGAACTAGTCAGGTAAACTTGTTTTCTGAATGAAGCTGTAACAAGGCCGTTACAGCTTATTGCAGTGGGGAGAACACTGATTATGACAAGTTATTGTCCTGGTTATTGTCTTTATCTAAATTTTACTAGTCAACTTAAATATACATCTCTCGATTCAGAGGACCTACATTAGAACTTATAGAAAGAAAATGCACTGCTGCATAGTATACACAGTAGAGAGTAGCCTCAGAAAATAGTGAGTAACCAGCCATGCACGAGGATAAAAAGATAGGCAGACTACCTACCTAGGCCTAGATATGATTTTATATTTAGGCCAGAATGTAACGCCGACTATACCAAGGCACTTAAAGTATATTTGAAGTATGTTTGTGATTTGTAATGCTAATGAACCTGGCCGCCTTCACTTAAGCAAAGAAAACGTCAGAGTGATTTTTAGAGTCTCGATGTATTCTATCTAAAGAGCAGCATACAAAGCGAATTCCAATGGAACTCGCTTAGTGCATACCGCACCCTGGACCTCCAGGCATGTTGTCATCATGTAATTTAAAAATCTCATTACAGCTTCATATATAAGCATAAAGAAAACTTGTACATACAGTATAAGAAAGAATAGGAGCTGCATAATATTACATTATTTGAAACACCAGTATTTCTACACACTCAATTGGGCCAGTTGACCGTGCTAGTAGTAGTAGTAAACAATAGAAAATTGTTCGAACGATCAACGAGCGCCAAACGATTCACTGTCGTCAAGACGCGAGCTGTAATTCAAGCTTTTAGCAAATGAATATTCATATAAGCGTGGTAATTAGAATTGTTGATTTCTTTATAGACGCGTTCGTAATAGTGTGTTGACCTATACACGTTTTTGCCATCTGGAATAATTTGGCGATCGTGCCTAACTGTTAATGCACAATTCTGAATTGCTTGCACATTATCTCCTTACATTTTAGATGTATTCACTGTGCAATTAAAATATTCATACCAAGGACTCTTTTCTTGCCCATATTCCTGACTGTAAAATAAGGCCTGCATGGGCGAATAAATTGACCCTAGAAATCCACCCACATATTTTGGAAAATAAAGGCAATTTTTGTTGAAAATCAGGTACTGTATTGGCTTATAAGACGATAATTTTTTAATATCTTGTTTAGCACATCTAATTTTTTTAGTGTTTAGCAGCGGGTGGGCAAAATTATCCTGCCAAAAGTAACAGAGTAGAGGAGGGAAAAAAAATCATCATAATTTCTTTAAGTATTATTTCATATTCTAGACCTCCCAGCCTTGCAAGCACCACGTAACAGCAGTACACATCGCTCGCTAGACTCAACACACATTCATTATTTGCCATAAAGCATACCATTCTAGGTTGTGATTAGTTTTTTTTTAATTATTGTTTTATTTTATAAATAAAAAACAATAATTGGAAATAATTTATTTTTTAAATTTTTTTTCATAATTTCACAATACTAAATAATAAGTTATTTAGAAGCATTTTTTTTATTATCTTTCAATTGGTATCAATCATTATTGTATTATTCCTTCAGAAAAAATGATATTTCTGTTTAAAAACCATATTTCTGACACTGAAAAAAAATTCAAAATCATTTCAAAGGATCTGGGGGTCAGTGGGTTAACAAATGATCCAACTAAATAATAACAATCCGTTTCATGAATGCACAATTAATATTTCAGTGTAGGCCAGGTAGTGTTAATGTCCATTCCTACTATGTCCGAGGTTCACCTTGATTTTACAGTTTTTAGCCCACTCCCTGAGGGAGAGGGCTTGTACTATGATTTTGAGCGAATTTTCTATCAGGGCCTTCATTTGTGACGTGATTTTTATTGTTCATTTTTATTTTTATTGTTTTATTTTATAAATATTTTTTGATAAAGAAATTTAAAAATAAATTATTGAATCCTGAGTCAGTAGTCAGAATACAAACACATCTCCACATCAGCACAAATTATTCCTTTACAAAATAAATCTAAACTTGAATTTATTGACGAAGAAATTTGGAAGATAAAAATAATATAAAATTTTACATCGAAGGGGGCCTAGGCCGAATCCCCTAGGCGCCTCACCACGTTCAGTCACCCATTGCCCACTATGCACCGTACCGTGAATAGTCCTACTACCTCGTGAGGTAAAATCCATAATTCATTCATGCAGGCCTAGGGGTCAATTGGTTAAGAAGGTTAGTGATATATAAGTAACTTATGTGTTGGTCTGATTATGAACTTACTTTAAAATGTTCACTGGCCTATCCAAGTGGTAGAAGGTTACAACGTGCATGACTTGCTGTGGTGAAACGCACATGTGCATGCTATCTAGAAGTTGCTCTTGCTGTGGTGTCATTTCAGCAGTTTCCTGATTTTAGTAGTTTCAAGTGTCTGACAATGAATATTCATTACCATCATAATACATCATTGTGATGAGACAATAGTCTGGTGAATTATGCAAATGAGTCAACTAGCAAACAGCCTATAACACAAAAATGATATTAGATTTAACCAACAAATATTAAGACTTACATTAATTTAAAAAAAAATGGCAAAAGTAAATGTGTAATATTAATTTAAATTAATTCTCCCTTAAATAACATTATTTCATAGGGTTTGTATATTTATATATATTCAACACCAACATCAGTTGAATAAAACTTGACTATAACACATCCCAATGTAATTCTCTTCAACCTTCTCGTACAGCATTCTGATAGCATGGACAATTATACCTCCATACAATCAGATTGAAGTTTCATGATATTGGGTAAACATCATTTATAATGATGTTGTATTGTTGGGCCGCGAGCAGTTTTGCAAAAAATAATTTAGTTTATGTGGTCATTTTCAGATAGTTGATGTGAAATTACTGGTGTTATATATTGTCAGTGCTGTTTTGTAACTGTTGTATGGGTCGAACCTCTCCTGCGTGAGAGTATTCCTCTGTTATAAAAGGGAGAACTAATAAATCTTATCTTACTATCGCTATACTGTCATAATTATTGGTTAATAAACTTAATTAGAAACCATAAACTTTTAACCTATGATTAAGAGCTTCGTACAGTAATTGATCATTGTTAAAAGTTGAGGAACTTCTACACCCCTAAATAATACGTACACCTGTATGATTTCAAAATCGTTGAGGCCAGTATCCACAGGAATGACTATCTATAAACCATTTTCAAGAAATTTGAAATGAAAATTTCTGGCTACCTGGCAACTACCATGGGGGACTTTCAGAGGCCTAGCATTTCGCTCTACGTACTAACCATCATGGTTAAATCAATGATAAATCTAAATTACTAACGAGCACAAATACTTTAAAATGGAAAAAACATGAAATGTTTATAATTAAAAAAACTGGTTTATAAATGAAAAAATTCTAAGTATTAAATTTCAATGTTTACATACAGTAATTATCAAGATCGTATCTGTTGTCTACGGCTGCTATATAGCAAAGGTCTAGCGGTGCTATCCGTTGCGCAGTGGTCAATTTGTAATATACAGTAGACAGCTGCAGCTTTAAAGGCTAGGCCGCTGGAAGTCCCCCAGTGAGTTGCGAGACGTTGGCGGCGCTGTTTCAAAATATACCCGATAATATAGTGTATAAATTAATCAACATTATTAACTTTTAATTAGAGCGTAGGCCCTACTAGGTCGGTGTTCGATCACTTCGGCTGCCCCTCATTTTGGCCACCATTCATTTTGGCCGCCGCGCCAATTGTATGGAACGTCAAAGAGGCCGCCGAATACAAACAGCCGCCAATGAGAAGAATGTAGTCATATAACAGCTGGATACGTTAGTAACAAAGAGGAGAAAATATATAAGCCTAGACCTACAGTGAATAATTAAGAATTTATTTTTACCGTTGAGTAATGGTGAGTTACATGAGAAAATATTTTGCACATCTTGCGTCTTGTGTTTTAAAATACTTTAATTTCTTTCTGAAATTCGAAATCATTATTGGCGGGCACTATATTTTTTATTCATGTCATCAAAGTTGCAGAGGTGTACCGGTACATAAAACACAAGGCGCAAATTGTGTAAAATATTTTCTCATTTTATTCACCAATGCTCAACCACCGACTAACGAAATAACTAACTGTATAATACTATGAATGAAAAATCCTACATGTAAAGCTATACATTTCATCATTATTTATTTTCACAATATTATTCAAATTCAAATAACTTTCAAAGCTGCTTTGGGTTACAAAGGAAAATCTGGGTGTTGTTTATAAAAAAATGTATTTTATATTTACTTGACCAAATTCAAGAACGCTATCCCCTGTTGCTAGGTTAGGTATTCAGCTATACTTGTGGAACAAGGAATGTCTCCGCGCTGTCAGCGTCTCAGCGCGTCGGTAAACTTTGAAGGTGAATTTCTCGAAAACTTTTTTACGGTTTCTCCCAAACGGGTATATTTAAACTTCTATAACTTCATAACGAAAAGTCTGATTGCATTTATTTTTCCACCATTGTAAAGCGAATACATTACTAAATAATAGTATTGTATTTTCTCAAAATCAGAATTTCCGACAAGCAACTGATTCGGCTTGACCACGCCACATTGTATTATTAACACACATTCTACTGGATCTTTAAAAAATTGTAGTTTTAATATATTCTTGTTTTAATAGTACGTTATGTTTTTATACCGGTAAATAAATTCTTAATTTAAATTCACTGTAGGCCTAGGCTTACAATTTTACATATTTTCTCCTTTTTGTTACTGACGTATCCAGCTATTGTATGACTACGTTCATCTCATTGGCGGCTGTTGTGTATTCGGCGGCATTTTTGGCGTTCCATACATTTGGCGAGGCGGCCGAAATGATCGAACACCACCTAGCCTAACCTAGGCCTAGGCTAAACTAGGCCTACCCTAGGTTACATGTAATGTAGGCCTAGCAGCAACAGCTGTAATTTTGTTGAAAAATTGTTGAAATGTGTTGAAGTTTACTTACAGATTGTTTAGCAAATCTTGTAGTAAAGATTGCTTTGCTTGTCCAACAGTCAGAAATAGAGTAGGCCTAGTAGCCACAACTAAAGAGATATTCTACTGTGACTTTCAGAGAAAAAAACCGAAGAAAGCGCATCCATATTCACTTTGCGAGCGCCCTCATAGTCCATATTCACCCTGCGAGCGCCCTCATTGTCTGGGTGCAGTAGGAACCAAAGATCTTGTTTATAAGATCTTTGGTAGGAACTTAGTGGTAGTTGCTGGCGTTTTGGCGCGCCATAGGTACTGCTGTTTGACATAGAGGTCGCTGTTTACCACGAAAGCGTCAAGCTGAGCCTTGTGAGGGTGGTAGAGTACTGTCAGTAGTAGGCTGGGTTGATGAAAATAATGGATAAATTAGTATTAATTTCCGCAGTACTGTTCGTAGTAGCCGACGTGTTTGCAATTGCAAGTTTAGTTAATCCAGAATGGGTTATTTCCGAAGATTATGGTTAGTGAATGACTCAGAATTTGCTGTTAATGTTATCACATCAAGGAAGGGGCTTCTGCGTGGTAGGCCTAGCTAGAAGTAGGCTTACTAGGCCTATGCCCTACTAGTACTAGGCCTATAGCCTAGCCTATGCCTCCCTCGCAGCCTGGGTATATGTTAGAGAGCATGCTAGGTTAGGCCTAGCCAACTGTACTAGGGCCAGGCCTAGGCAGGCCTTCCTAGGAGGGTCTAGTTTAGTGGCCGAAGACAGACGCCTAGAGAGGCTAGGCCTAGCCCTAGGTAGGTAGGGAGGCAACTTACCAGGACTAGCCTAGGACGGTGAAACTTCAAATTGTATTGTATTTTATATCAAATTGCAATAAATAAAGTACCGTAGGCCTAGGCCCTGTGTATTACTATTAGTATTTCGTATGTATTTTGTTTGTAGTTACGAGATCATAGGCCTCCATATTGTGAAGTTATTTAATTGCGCAGATACCTAAAAAACCAGCTCAAATTTGCGTGGAAAATCGCTAGGAAAATACAGTAAGTGCACTTAATCGTAATTACTGCATATACATTGGTTATGCTTATATATTAAAGTTAGACCTACTAGGTCAAAGCATAATTTTCAACAAAATGTGCTTGGAAATCAGCCCTTACTTTCCAAAATGCGCAGTTTGAAGAAGTAGTCTCGACAAGAATAAAAAAGCCCATCTCAAAAAGAAGCACATTTTGTAATCAAGATAATAATATAGGCTTCTTTCGAGATAGTACATGTAGACTGTACTGACGTTATCTTTGATGATTACGATAGCGTGTCAATGTCAATAGCATAATAAAAAATATTCCATAGTTGAAAATTGTTGTGCACATTAGTAGCAATTCCAAAATTTCATTTATTTTATAAAGAAGCCCCTATTTTTAGTAGCAAAAAAGTATTTTTGAAAAGAAGCACTTCTCGAAAAGAGGCCCATCTCGAAAAGAGGCCCATCCAAGAGTCCTGAAAAAAAAAAGAAGCCCAAGGCTTCTATTTGAGGTTTTACGGTATAAGGGTCTTTGATTTTGTTAATTCAATTATAATATTATTCTCACAACATAATTAATGCATGTGCCACATTGTACGATTGTTTAGGCCCTATGTGCAGAAGCACCATCATGTCAAACAATAAACACAGAAAAACTTGTTCTATTTGGTTGTCGTTACACACAGAAAATTTGCATCCCTGAGTTTTATTTCATATATGGTACACTGTGTTTTTATCTTAATGCTGATACATGATTTTTTGTCAAAGTTACAACCCACAAGTGGGTCACGATGCATTTGTTTAACGATTATTGAATTAGAACATACAAAAATTAGGCAAAATGCAATTAGCATGTTTTGTTTC
>NW_022734788.1:79112-89847 GCF_011630105.1 Anneissia japonica | reverse complement strand
CATACATACATACATAAACACAAATCAAAGTTTAATTGGAGGATCAGTGTACTCAAATGGGCTATTAAGCTGTTAAGCTAAGTTGAGACGTTAGGCGAATGGGTATCGACAGTATACAAATTCCAATAGAAATATAATAATATAAATATTATTGAACCTTAATATTATATTACATCCCTTTCAATTTTTATTTATTTTTTAACATCATATGATATAGATAAAATATACTACAATGTGTAGAAAACAAAGTAATATAACAATTCATTTAAAAAAAAAAAACCATAAAATATCATATAATGCAGGTGGTGCAAGTTGAATACAGTACATGTCAATTTCCATCATTTTCTCATTCACACTTTTTCTCATTTTTTTTTCGAAAAAAAATCCATTTTTTATCTACAAAACATCTTAACTACACTGATATGTACTCGGTTCGTAGATCATTATTATCAATGTATGGGGTATTGGCATCTGTGGAAGTCCAAAGGTGACCAATATGACTAAAATGTCTATGGGGGCATTCCAAGCAAAATATGTAGATATTTTTTTAATTTAAAAATAAAAACTTGTAAAACAATTAAAAATTCTAATAATTTGAATAATAATCATTGATAAACTAATGAAAGCATGAACAGATACTATGTTGAAAACTACACATATTTCAACGTAATAGGAAATCACAAACAATTTTAAGAGTTGGGTCATTCCATGCCAAACACACAAATGCATTACACCATGACCATGGGTCATAGATTTTTTTAAAATTTTTTTGTCACACTGACTCAGTGATATAAATATATATGTGAACTGAAAACCTGAAATTTTGAGACTCTCCAATTCGTTCACTTTCCTGTAGCGGTAGTTTGAAGTTAAGTTGGAGTGGCCCAAATAGATATGAATATAATACGAATTCTAGGAAGTTTCTATTCATGATTCGAACCTGAATATATTCATGAAACAGAATAGAAAGTTTCCAGGAAATAATTTACCATATATTGGAAACAAAAAAATGATGTATGTGATGTCCCAATTGCCATGTGCTATGACTTACTAATAATAAGGGCCGTCACCCACAATACAAATTTGATGAGGTTATTATTACCCAGGTTGAAGTTGCACATTAAGAATTGAACCAGAAATAACTTTAGATAAATAAATCTGAAATTCATAGAAAATTTAGTGGGTCTATATGACATAGATTTAGAAAATTAAAGCAAAATATTTATATAAAAGTAGGGTATTATTAAGAGACAGGTATTATTGTTGATGATGTGTTAAAAACATGTTTTTAAGGATTTGGAATCAGCAGTAAAAGGTGTCCTACACCACAAAAGGTTAAAGGGGTTGTATGATGATATTAGCATACGAAAATCAAAGTTAATTTGAAAAAATCTATGACCTGTAATGTTGTAATGCATTTGTTGAGAGGCCACGCCCCCTTAACCTCAAACTGCCGCTACAGGAAAACAAATGAATTGGCAAGTCTCAAAATTTCAGGTTTTCCAGTTCACATAGATATCTATATCACGGAGACAGTGTCCAAAACAAAATTTAGAAATCTATGACCCTGGTGTAATGCATTTGTTGAGTTGGCATAGAATGACTCAACTCTTAAAAACTTTCGTGATTTCCGATTATGTTATTGTGTAGTTTTCAACATAGTATCTAACCATGAAGGAGCTGAGTACCAAACCTTAAATTTGGTTTATAGATAGATCTAATATATCTGATTAACTGGGGTAAATTTAAGAAAAGATTTTAACTTTCCACAAGACGATCTGTTGTTAAGAAACAGGCATTTTTCACTTTTATAGATCTGGTCCCAACTTTGAATATATGCCATTCAATTTTAATTGATTTGATCAGCCTGCGCTTGCATGTGGCTAGAGACAACTACACTTAGATAATACACCTGTAATATGAGGGGTATATACCCATTCAATTGGAAGCAAGGTGACCTTGAAAATCACAAAAAAATTTGCATCGTTAAACAAAGCGGCTAATTTGAGTGCAGATAACTTCAAAAGGGAAGGGATAACTGTTAATCATATTTGTGAAATATGGCGACAACTATGTTTGAATACCAAGTTTGACTCTGATAGCTATTACCAATCTCGAGTTATAAGCTTCCAAAGTTGAGGTAAATTGCGTTTGCACATCTTGAAGAACTACACCCCATATTTTTGAGGAGTCAATATCTCAAAAACTACATATCCTATGAGTCTAATTTTTTTTTTGTTGGTTTTTCATACAGTGGATCATTTTTATGAAGTTTCATCAAAATCTGAGACGGTAATACAGGAATTTCTTTTTAATCTGGTTGATTTGACATGGAATGACCCTACAATAGGTCAAAGGTCAGAATGTACCATTTCCGGTCACTATTTGAATATTTTTTTTCATTAGGACGAATATAAACATGAATCTCCTGAACAATTTGCAATCAATTCTGAGTCTATGACCAGTAGTTACTGAGATATGACATTACAAGGTCAAAGGTCAAACTTTCAAAAACAGCATTTCCCGCCATTTTTTGATAAAAAGTTGTATTTACAACAAATAGGAACATGCATATTGTGAACAATTTGAGACCAAAATCAAGTCTCTCTGACCAGTGGTTATCGAGATACAAGCGTCCAAATCAACAGGCGGCCATTTTGAAAAACGCCCCTATACGGGACTTTCCCCCAATATCTGGGAGGTATATAGCAGCTATATTTTATCTAAATTGGTCCATCTTGCCACATGCATCGAGAAACAAAGGTATCCTAAAATTAGTCACGGATCTCATGAAAATTACTCTACTATAAATGACATTTGTTAGTCCTAATACTAATAGTAACTTGGAATTTTCTGAGAAAATAAATAAACTCTACGAACCTTGTTGAATTTACGGTGCACTTTATAAATATGAAGAAATAAATTTGACATATATTTTTTTTTTGGAGAACCTGTGTATAAAACACTGAACCCTTTAAATACGGTGCCACCACTACCATTGCAGCCATTAGTACTACACCACCCAAAATGAACATTTCTTTTTATAAGATAATTGTAACAAACTATTGTAATTTTCTTAGTAAAGAGTAAAAAGGATATACTTTCATTTACGATTTCAGACTTGTTTATTCCTCTCAATAGTAGGATCTGATTATGCCAGGTCTTTGTGGAATGGCGTTTAGAATAGTTAAATGTCTTATAAAATTTCACTGAGTAGTATTGAGATGGAATTTATCACAAAATTCTTCAAACGTTAAAAGTATATGTTTTTTACTGTACATATTATTATCACCAACTCTTTATATTCAAAGTCCTCCAATCAATATAATTGACACATTTTTTTATTCACTTTAATATATGGATTGCACCAGATTATTTCATTTTGCTTATATGGGTTTTCATATATATATTTTTACAAAAGGATGACCATGTGACAGCAATTTCTTTCCAAAAATGAACATGACGAATGTTATCAAGAATTGTCCTCAACCTGGTGTGTGTGTGTGCCTAGTGTGAGTTTCTACTCGTTTTCAATTTCTATTACAATTTATTTGAAAAATAAAAGTAGCGAACATGCAATTTTGTGTCACATTCTATCATTTAAACTATAAATTTATATTTTATATTCACTTTATTATTTTTGCTGGGTATTGCCCTGTCCTTATCCCAAACATAAGCACAACTGTGTGTACACGATACACTTGCATCGTTTTGTGAAAGATTTTTCGCGTCCACAATTCAACAGTTCCAACAACTTCGGATGTGTCTTTTTTTTTTCCCATCGGAAATTGGACCAACTTCATTTTGAATAAACTTAAAGAACAAGCTTGTACTGATTGGAGAAGTAATCTTGATCAAAAATCTTCCCTTTCAGATTACTCAATTATTAAGGAAAGCCCTTGCCTAGTTAAATATTTACTTGAATCTACAGATTTTGAGGGTGCTTGCATAAAATTTAGATTACGCTCCAATACTTTACCGTTACAAAAACGAATCTCAAGTTGGTCCGATAATAATGATGGCATTTGTTCTATTTGTAGCTCTTATTCCTGTCTCTTATACACATCTTAAGCTCTTATTCAATTGAAGATATTAGACATTTTCTTTTTTCATGTCCTTCCCTCCATAACATCAGATTGGAAGAACTAGCAAAGCTTGAACATGAAGTAGTAAATACAAATATGCCTATTTGGAAGCATTTTATAAATTCAACAACCGATCAGAAGTTAATGTAATGTTCTTGGCTCTTTTTTACTAAATCTTCCAAAAGAAATTGAAGAAAAATTTGACAAATTTTGTAAAAGGTATGCTACAAGTGCATGGAAAATGAGAAATGAGATCAAAAAAGAAAACGAACGTTTTTAATTTTAGTCCTGTATTACTTTATGACTTTTGATTTACTTTTATCATTCTGTGTTATCTGGCCTGATATGTGTGCTTCTTGTGTGATAAGTGGTGTAGTATAGAGTTCAGTAGGTACTGTATGTCTTTATGTTTATAATTGTGAGTACGGTACAGTCATGTGACTGGGTATACAGTTGTGTATATATATGTACTTATGTACAGTATGTGTATTTCATGTGCGTTTGTATGGTGTTTGTATTATTGTTCATGTGATTGTTTGCATTACTTTATTTTGCCTTAAGTATTTTTTTAGTTTAAGATTGCTTTTAATTTTATATGGCTGAACTGTTTCTTTTTTTTTACTTTTCCTTAATGTCCCTTTTGAAAATTTGAATTGTCTTTTTCTTAGCATAATTCTTTTTTGTGAACTTTACTGTACATTTTGTTTTAGACGCACCTTCGATTGAGAAGTGTGCCAATGATTGAAAAGTGTAGTTCCTAATAAATTATTATTATTATTATTATTATTATTATTATTAATAGTATATATATATTTAAAACTCAATAATTATTATTAAATTAACCATAATCCAGACAAAAAAAATCGTTTGAAGAACTTATAAGTTGTATACATTTAGGCCCAACATGTTGCAAAATTAGACATTGATTTTACACTACTATACTTTAATTTAACCATTTTCGCTGCCTATTATTATTATTATTATTATTATTATTAATTATTATTATTATTATTATTATTATTATTATTATTACTACTACTACTACTACTACTACTACTGCTGCTGCTACTGCTAATACTACTACTATTATTGTTATTATTGTTATTATTATTATTATTATTGTTATAATAATAATAATAATAATAATAATAATAATAATAATAATAATTATTATTATTAGAGAGAAGAAATGCAGATAAAGTGCCTTCCTCAAGGACACAAGCGAAATGGACAGTGAGGGATTGAAACCTCGACCTCGAGGTTGGGAAACCGTTCCAGCTGGTAAATTTCTTTAACGTAGGATAGTTTGGTCTCATGAATTATGCAGCAATGTCTTGGTTGTCTTGGTTAGCAATGCTAAATCTGTATAAAGCACTTATTCTACCGATAATAACATATTGTTGTTGTATGTGGGCGCCTAATGAAAATGTGAATATTAGTAGGTTGGAGAGGGTACAGCACAGATGAAAGCCAATAGAATTATTATTCATAGAAAAGAAGAAATTTGGGACACTTCATATTCATATAGATTAAAGACATTAAATATTTTAAGTACTGAATATATGTTTAAAGTTCATAGAATTTTATTTTGAATATTTCTTGTTTTTACGAATTTAGTACCTAGTACTAAATTTCTGAGTTAATTTTCAAATAAGAATTTTTAAATTTGGTTAAGTTTTTAAATTTGTTAATTTTTTTTAATTTTTTAAATCAGTTTTACTTTTTTTATGTTTCTCTTTTGCCTTTACTGTATATTTTGATGATGGAGCAAGGGCAGTTTACTGTTTGGACTCGTGCCTATAACATATTTTGCGCATGCACTATTTTCAAGTCTGTGTCAGCCTCAATGATCAGCTGCTCTATGCTCTATGCACAATGTTTGATTAAAAAAAAAAAATTAAAATTAGATTATATTAGAGCCTCGGCCATTAGTCTGCTACCGGTATATCAACATCCAGTCCGTTTTATTATCGTGAACTTAACTAATATTTCAAAGTAAAAATAAAAGAAGGTGATTTATTTATGTTATATAACTTGTTTGTTTTGTTTTGTATGTATTCTCTTATGTAGACATGAATAAAAAAAAATCTAAAAAAGAAAAAGAAATTGGTTTGTTTTTAGGCCTATGATAATGCATGACGGATGGTCATTATGATGGATGAACAACGATTAAATAATATTTTGTTTCAGACGGACAGTAAATGTAAATGTATTAAACTTCAGAATCTACTATCAATCACTTGTATAATTCTTGTTGCTTCAAATCCAAGGTCCCTTGAGATGCACAGAGCAGCGGATAGTTTGAGGTTGTCATAGACAAATACCGCATGCGCAAAATATGTTCTTCAAGGGTGATTATGAATAATTCATGAGATTTGACCAATATCCCACGTTAAACAAAATTTGACTGTTTTACGGTCCTGGGATTCAGTCTTTGATGGGCCTTGTATTTGAATCAATTCAAGAATAAAACAAGTGATTGATAGCAGATTCTGGAGTTAAATTTACATTTGCTGTCAGTCTGAAAATACAAAATACTGTAATAATTGTTCAATTAAATTTGCGCTATTTTCAAGTCCGCTTCAGCCTGAATGATCAACTGCTCGGTTTCGCGATTCAACCATTATTGTATGGGCCTTTTTATGCTTGTTATTCTGGTACAGACTATCGGTGTGCTTTTTTACAGGAAAGAGCAGAGGTTGTAAGGTGGACCAGTACAGAATGCAGGATTTGGCGGTATGGGTGCATGAGAGTCCACACCACCTCAGCCCCACCATGGTTGGGGTGATATAAGAGGACTATAGTATTTATTGTAATAATAATGAGAACGACACCTCAGAAGTTGAGAAACCTCATTTCCCACCATCTAGAAAACTAAATTTTCTCGGGAGACGTCTCCTGGACCCCCACCCCCTTTCCTTTTGGGGTTTATCGAGTCATAAAAAAAAAAGAATACGTATGCAACTACTCATTTTTTTTTGTTTATGTATGCACACATAATAATAATATTTACTGTAATAAGAATGAGAAAATTTACCTGACCGTTTTCAAAGCGGGAAAAACCCTGAATTTTGAATTTGGTTTTGGAAAACTCATTTACGATCATATAGAAATCAAAATTTTCCCGGGGAGAACCTGGAGCCCTATTTATCTTTGTGGTTCATCGATTCATGGAAAAAGTATACGTTACTCATTTTTATTTATGTATGTACTCATAATAGGCCTATTTTAGTATTTACTCTAATAAGAACGAGAAAGTTTAATTACCTGACCGTTTTCACAAGCGGCCCAAATTAAAAGTCATTAAAACACACCTCAGAAGTCGAGAAAAAGATATTTTCCAAGGAGAGAATTTACGGACCCGCCCCCTTACCTTTGGGGGTTTACCGGTATCGATTTATGAAAAAACAATACGTATAGCCAGTAACTACAATACTCAATATTTTCTATGTATGCATACACTCATAATAGTCTTATTTACTGTATAAGAATGAAAAATTTTACCTGACCGTTTTCAAGACAGGGAAAACCTTGAATTTTGAAGAAGTTAAAAGTCATTAAGACACCTCAAAAATTGAGAAAGCACATTTGCACGCATAAAACAACATTTTCCCGGGAGATGACCCCCGGACCTTCTTAATTTTTGGGGTTTATCGATTCATGGAAAGAAAGAATACGTAAGCCACTATATTGCTTATGTATGTACGGTATACACCAGCCTATTTACTGTAATAAGAATGAGAAAGTTTTCAAGACGGGAAAACTTTGAATTTTGAAGAACTTAAAAGTCATTAAAGGACACATCAGAAGTCGGGAAGTCACATTTCCTGCCATCTAGTACCCCATTTAACTGAAAGCGCTCTAGGGGTAACTTGCATGTACAATTTTTCTTTTAATTGAATTATACATCTTTCTTTTAATTAAGATTTTTTACCAGTTTCGTGTTGTTAAGACTTATATCCGTCCCTTTTTGAATTGTAATAACGTGTATGTACCCATGTTCCTTGAGGATGAAAATAGATAGAAACTAGACTTAGATTTAACTTCGTCACCGGTGAAATAGACATTCGAAATTACGAATTATTAATTCATTATCACTAAAATTACTTCTCTCTGACATTGGCAACACAGTGACGGATCCAGGAATTTGAAATAACAACTGGTGATTACTGCAAAGTGATTGCTGATTACTGCATGATGATTGTGAAATGAAGGCAGAGGAGGCGTTCCATAGGTGGTTCGCTGAGTCACAGAATATAATATTTCGAGACTCCACCAGCAGACGTACTGTGATCGTAAACAATTGACATTCAACAAAGCCACACTTGGCCTACTTTATCATTTGTGGTATAGATTGAGACTGACATATTGTTGGAGTTCATTATGCAACACTGCGTTTAGAACGCAAACTTTATTTTTATGCTAATTTTGCATATTTTAATAAATAGAATACTTGCAATAGATAAAATATGTGTAGCTCATTTCCTCATTTTGAACAACCTGAAGACAAATTCAGCTATATTAAAAGATGTATATTACAATGTCACATTCTCTTCTCATATTACTTTTATTGGCTGGTTTCTCATCAAAAGGTATGTTGTGTCGTCGATTTTCGTACATTTACGTTACCTGTTTTTCCTGTTAATTTTAGTTAAAGCAAATGAAAAAGTAATGATAGTAGAGGTGAGCTATATATAAGGTCTAAATTCATAAGTAACCGAGCCTAAGCATTTTTACAGCATTTTGTCAAAACCTGCCAAAATTAATGATGCCATCAAAAAACTGATTTGGGATGGGAAACGAGGCGGGAATGGACTGGTGTATAATCACAATTTTGCATTTAACGTTTTGATTGTAACCATAATAATTATCATTAATGGTGCAATTTCTATCAGAATTATAGTAGGCTATTTTCTATAATTTTATAGTTCTTATCATACCTGGACGTTTAGTAATTTGAAATTACGAATTAGTAATTCATTTTCACTAAAATTACTTTTCTCTGACATTGACAACACAGTGACGGATTCAGGAATTTGAAATAACAACTGGTAATCACTGCATAGTGATTGGTAATTACTGCATGATGATTGTGAAATGAAGGTAGAGGAGGCGTTCCATAGGTGGTTCGCTGGGTCACAGAATCTAATGTTTCGAGACTCCACCAGCAGACGTACTGTGATCGTAAACAATTGACATTCAACAAAGCCACACTTGGCCTACTTTATCATTTGTGATATAGATTGAGACTGATTATCATATTGTTGGAGTTCATTATGCAACACTGCGTTTAGAACGCAAACTTCATTTTTATGCTAATTTTGCATATTTTAATAAATATAATACTTGCAATAGATAAAATATGTGTAGCTCATTTCCTCATTTTGAACAACCTGAAGACAAATTTACCTATATTGTATATTAAAAGACGTACAGTAAAATGTCACATTCCCTTCTCATATTACTTTTATTGGCTGGTTTCTCATCAAAAGGTAAGTTATGTCGTCGATTTTCGTACACTTACGTTACCCTGTTTTAGTTAAAAGTGCGTTATTCCTGTCAATTTTAGTTCAAGCAATTGAAAAAGTAATGATAGTAGAGGTGAGCTATATGTAAGGTTTAAATTCATAAGTAAGCAAGTCTTATAAGCATTTTTACAGCATTTTGTCAAAACCTGCCAAAATTGATGATGCCATTAAAAAACTGATTTGGGATGGGAAACAAGGCGGGAATGGATTGGTGTAAAAATCACAATTTTGCACTTAACGTTTTCATTGTAACCATAATAATTTTCATTAATGGTGCAATTTCTATCTGAATTATAGTGGGCAAATTTCTATAATTTTATACGGTAGTTTTTATCATACCTGGACGTTTACATAACCATGGAGGAAAAAACTAAAATTTATTTTTTTCCTCCATGACATAACCATGTGGCGTTTTGCTGTATGTGGCGCAGCGTGTAAGGCGTTAGACTTCTGATCGTAAGATCGGGTAGCAGGTTCAGATTATCATTAAAATGACTTCTCTCTGACGTTGACAACACAGTGGCGGATCCAGGAATTTGAAATAGAGGGGCCAGAGAGAGAGACTTCCACATATGGAGGGTGTAAACTACCTTAGCTCCACCATGATTGGGGATGAGGTATGAAAATTTATGATTTTGGCACCTCTAGATGGCCAAAAATGGCACTATAATAGACTCAAAATTTTAGTAGAATTTTCTTCTTTTTTTCCTCAATTTTGTTTGCATTTAAAAAATTGATATTCATGACTATAATTTCATGTAACACTGACAATATTTAAAATTGAATTTATTCAAAAACCTCCGAACAGGAAAGATAAAATACATAACAAACATGCGACACATCGTACCAGTATGCATACAGACAACACATCAGCATACAAATGGAAACCAAACCATTAAATAAAAAACACATTTCAATGAACTAATAAGATGAGTGTGAAATAAACTAAAAGTTACCTCTTGTGATAAAAGGTCTCTTCCGTTGCATTGGAAAAAAACTGATACATTTGAAATATTGTCCTAATATTATCAGGTAATAAATCATCATTAAAATTGCATTTCAAATTATATTTAAATGCTTAATTTTATATGTGAACTGAAAATTTAAACAGTACATCAGCCA
>NW_022734788.1:77783-79023 GCF_011630105.1 Anneissia japonica | reverse complement strand
GCCCCGGTTGGGTCGGCGAAACCCCCAAATCAAGAGGATTTTTGTGCTTTATGGGTCTAAATAATTCTATAAAAGCAGATATGTTTGAAAACGTCTGTGTCTGGGTGGGTTTGCTGTGCATTAGTTGGTGTTGAAGCACTTATTTGGGAAATTTGAAGAGGGGGTTCGCCAGAAAAAAGGGGGGTTTGCAACAAAAGGGGGTTCTCCCGAACCATAAAAACCCCCCACCCTGGATACGGGCCTGCACATACAAAGAATGAGACATTTATTATGATCCCATGAGTCTATTGTATTACATGGTATCATTTGACTAACACTGAGCAGTTAGATATCTGTATGTTCGTGTCTTCCCCTTTACCATCACAAATTGGGTTACATCGTTGACATGGTATAGTCTGGTGTTGTGCAAGCTTCTATTCCAAATATGAATTTAAGACTAAACTTAACACGTTGATAACACCTGCTCTTAGTAATCTCTGTAGAGAAAAGGTACTCAGTATTATAAAATCTCTGACCATAACTGCGAATTAAAGGCAGGCTCAGGTCGACACGAAACTGAAAGGAACTCAACTCAACTCAACTCGTCGACATGAGCGCTCCGCGCAACTGAAAGGAACTGAACTCATGTCGACTTTGAGCAACTGAAAGGAACTGAACGAAACTGAAAGGAACTTGGCTCATGTCGACTGGCAACTGAAGGGAACTATTGGCTAAAAACATTTTCCCTGTGAAATCCCATCAACTGCAAAATGTCTGTAATGTTTTTATTAAGACAATCCATGTAATTATTTTAAAAAGTGTATCTACTTTATTTTTTTGTTTTGAAAATGTCGACCAGCAACTGAAACAAATGGTGCCTGTTTGTAGTCGACAGAATTGAGTTTTTAAAGATTTCATTTTCTCGAAATCTCATCAACTGCAAATAAATGTTTGAATGCTTGTAAGATTAGACGTGTGGTTAAAAATAATAAAATTAATTTTGAAGTTTATCTACTCTTTTTTTTTTATTTAGAAAAATGTATCGCATATTGGTCTATTTGAAATGGGTTCATGCAAAATCTGATGGAACAATTAAAACAAGAAAGGTCTTTTTCTATATGAAAAAACAAAAATAAAAACAACAAGTATACACGAATGCATTTTATACGTGACAATGTTTACATGAATCAGCTGTCAAATATGTTATAAAAATGTATTAATTTAATATTACGCGAATGCAGCAGCATACTTTTGATAGAAT
>NW_022734788.1:72824-77773 GCF_011630105.1 Anneissia japonica | reverse complement strand
TAACACTACACTGCAGAGGGACTTTCTGAAAAAGGAATTTAGCTTTTCTTGACCTAAACCTAGGCCCTAGATAAATGTTCTACTGTTAAAGAATTTGTACAAAACTAACTTCAAAAACAATGCACACTCCCAAGAATTATTGGATTATTTATAATTCGTAAAAATGGATTTTGGAAGTGAGATCTGCATGCCAGTTTAGTTGTCAAGTCTTTACTCGTCGTACGTAGAGTTAGACGTAGGCTAGTAGGCCTGGCATAGGAAGCCTACCTTTTTTTTCCACACTTTAGGCCTAGCCTAGGCTAGCTAGAATATGGTAAGTATATGCTGTATTATTATTATATTATTATTATTATTATTATTATTATTATTATTATTATTATTATTATTATTATTATTATTATTATTATTATTATTATTAGGCTTAGCCTAGGCCTATTTTTTTTAATGTGTTAGAATAAAAATCTGGCCTATGGCCTATATTTTTTAAAACAAAGAATAAAGTAATCTGCCATTAACAAAACATTGTAATATAATATCTTTTTTCAGTTTCATCTTGATTACGATCAATATCAGGATCAACGTTTTCAGTTCCTTTGAGTTCCGAATCAGCATTTTTTTCGCGCTTTTTTCAGTTCCTTTCAGTTCCGCAAAAAGTTGAACATGGGCAACTGAAAGGAACTCAACTCAACTCAACTCAACTTGACTCATGTCGACAAATATGCACGACTGTCAGTTCCTTTCAGTTGCGGCAAAGATACTAGAAATACAAGATAGAGTTCTCCACACAAAAAAAGTGTTCCACCGTGTTCCACCGAAATGCATGGTGGGAATACAAAAAATGGGACGTCCCCTACAGCTGGATCTAAAAAAACTTGTGCCAAACTTTGGTTACCAAGTCGTCGCGTATTTTATTATGAATTCTCAACAAAGATACTAGATATAAAAACAAACTGGAATAGACACCCAGACAGTGACATCGGTGAATACATAACCACCTTGGTGGCGGTAGAAATCGTTGCTATTATCCAAATAATACACAAAACAATTAAAGCATAATCATGAATCAGTAAAGAATAAAACAACAATACAGCGCAGAATCGCATGGCCGGACGCCCTCTTAGAGAAAAAGTTTTCCTCCATTAGTGGAAAAGGAAGGGCGCCTTTTGCGTCTGGATATACTTAGCAACAGAAGGGCGCCCTGTACGTTGGGCACGAAGTATAGGAAACTTGCATGGTTAAAAAGAAGGGCGCCGCCTACGTTGGGCACGACTTCCGCCTCATTTTTACAATGCGAGAACTCTATCTTGTATTTCTAGTATCTTTGGTTGCGGTCAGTTCCGTTCAGTTGCGTTCAGTTTCGGTCAGTTCCTTTCAGTTGCGCGGAGCGCTCATGTCGACGAGTTGAGTTGAGTTCATAGAGCTATTAAACAACTAGAGTGCTGACAAGATGGCGAAGCAATGCAGAGTTATGTATGTGTACCATCCAAGGTGGCCGTCGTAGTAAAGCTCCACCTTCAGTCTTAGTATACATATTATTAACATAAATAAGCCCTCTGACGGACTATTAGTTCATTAATGAAAATGAGTAATGGTAATAACAATTTTTTAAACTATCTATCCAAAACGAGGCCAAGTGGAGCATATTATTCAAAAATAAAGTTCCAAGGAATGAAAATTAAAATCGTGTACATTACAACCATACACTGCGACGCTCGAGTTTCAAACATATAGGTAACTAGCTGTACTGAACTTTCTGTGTAAACTGAGGGCGCAATTGCAAATGATGGCGCTTAGACGAAGTTTGATTGGCTAAATCTATGGCAGCCATCTTGGATGGTAAACACACACAGCTCTGCGTATTTCGAACATCGAATACATTGCAGTTAGCGCTCTAGAATTCTTATTATATCTCTATGGTTGAGTTGAGTTGAGTTTCGTGTCGACCTGAGCCTGCCTTTAGATAATATAAGCAGTGATGGCGCGCGCCAGGACCTGCTCGACGGAGGGGCTAAAGGGGGGGGGGGGCTAGGGATCGAGTCCCACTTGGCTGGGGGAAAGACGAGGGGCGTCTAGGGCCCCCGGTGGGGTCCCCTGGAAGCCACGGGTATTTGACGGATTATGGCGAATTTTTATTACTTATTTGATAGGCATCGAGTTAATAATATGACTTCATGTAGGCTACGTTTTCTAATATTGAAATCAGCTTCTAAAACCAAAAACATTTTGAATAAAGCAAGAAACAAAGAGTATGCAATGTAACTATCTAATCCTCATTCTTGAAAGTGAAATTCTAAATTTTAGTAATTTTGCATGAAATATGTCAACCACGCTGTCAAGGTCGAGGTTGGTTCACCTATCACGATGTATTCCAAGCATCGTGAGGCTCCTCCTCTGGCGGCACCACTGAATATAAGCAAATTAAGCAATAAAGTTAAAGCACTTTCTCGTACTTTTAAAGAGCATCTCTAAAACGTTTATCAGAGAAAAAAATACTTGCGTTTGGGTCTTATGTCTGCGCAATGAGGGAGGCTTCAGGGCTATAAACGTTTCCTTGGGAATACATTTGCTTGTTAATATAACATACAGGCCTATAATATAGTTGGATTTAAAAGTGGAAGGCGAAAATGTGATCATTACTATCGATGTGGCGCTTATATCGATTTTTAAAACACATTCGTTAAAGTCCCAAGCTTCGAGCTATTAAATATTTTTTTTAATAGTGAATGCCGGATTCATTATTATTTTTTTCTCTACGCACTTAAGGCATAAATTACAGAAAGCCTTATTTTAGGTCAGTTTGGTGAACTGATAATCATGAATATGCATACCAGACCTTAACCTCGCGAAAAATGTTCAGTGGGTGTATCGAGTTAGCTATGCTTATGCGTGGATGAAATCTATGGAGTAGGCCGAAGTCTGTTAAAATAGGCCTTTGTAGTTAAGATAATGTAAAAAAAATCAATGGACTATAATTTTAATATTATGATTATGACTAGACACATTTTATGTAGAGCATGGCCTTTCAAAGTATAAAAAGCACCGTAATATTGAATTTGGCTATTTGAGTAGGCGTACAGTATAGTATCCTGGATATGACATGTGTTGTAGCCATTGCATGCCCCTATAATAGTAATCATTCTGAAGGATATAAACGTTTGGTAATGCTCCGAGACAAATTACGAGTATTTCGGACACGGTTCCTAATTTGCAATTTTACAATTAAACATTTTTATGAGAAAAAAAATCCCTGTTAATTAACAGACAGTGAACGTATTTGCTGTATATTTTTACATGATTCATTGTTAAGGATTTATTTCCTGCTATTAAGTGAAAGTTTCTGTTTATTACTTCCGTCTGATTTCGATCGTTTTAAATAAGTTATTTTTTATTTGGATAGACAGCCTTTAATATAAACAGTAGGACATATATAATAGCATATATTTGATTTGGTATAATCAAAGTTTATTGCTATATAAATGTATGCCTATTACTTACATATTGAATATGAACGACATGTTTGTGAGAAATCAACATTTAACAATTGTACATAGAATTTTCTTCTAAAACAATTCCCTGATAATGGCATATATACTGTACTTTAAATTACTGCATTACTCAATAACCGACGAGATTCAAAGCTGCTTTTTATACAACTTTCAAGGATTATGCTGTACGTAAACGCAGTGTCTAGGCATAGAGATATAATATATAATAATATTACTGTATAATTACAATACTAAACAGTAGGCCATTAATTTTCGCTGTGTCGACTACACTGTCTCGATAAAATACCAAGAAATGTTGGCCTACGAACTACACTTATATATGAGGCGCCAAGTGTAAATAATTTATTTAACACAATTATTTATATGTAATTCAGTATTTAACATCTTATTGAATAGATCGCCCATTATTTATATATAAATCATTTACGTCTAAAAGATTATATGTAAATAATTGCGTTAACATTTTCATTATTTATATATAACTAGTGTACTGATTTCATTATATATAAATAATAAAAAGGTAACCAAACTTTATTTATATATAATAAGTTTACTGATTTCATTATATATAAATAACGAATTGACTTCAAACTCATTATACTGTATACAAATAACTGCTTTTACATTTCATTTTATATAAATAACAGCTTTCGCAAAACCATTATATGTATATAATGTTTGGACTCATTATATGTAGGCCTATATAATGCACACGTGTTATCGTGTCAAGGTCATTATATCTAAATAATGGTTTCTTACTGCCAATTATATATAAACATTGAGGTCGGGTGCCATTATATATAAATAATGAAATCGTAGGAAGCCATGGCCTATAAATAATTCGTTATGCAAATTACGAAGTAATAAATATTCATCAATGCTCTAAAGTTACAATTAGGGCCTATTTATCCTGGGTTCCAGGCCCTAATTTTGGGTTACACACGCTTTATTGCATTTAGTGCGTGCCATACCTAATTTATTTAGCGTCCCATACTCGATTTTTATTTCGGATTAAAAAATCTTAAAAAAATAAGAGAATTGTGGCAAGTCTATGGCCTATTGTGTGTGGTTTACAGGTCGCAGACCATCACCAATCGAAAATGGCACAGCAAGGGATAGTGTTTTAATTGATTAGCAATTTTTAAATATTATTTAATGTTTGTATTCATACAGAACCTAGAACAGTGCTACCATCGACCACATTAGTGTCAACTGAGAGTATTTTCTTAACTATTATTATGTATGTATTTAAAAAATATGTGTATTCAGAATTTGCAATTATTATTTATTTATAATATTATTATTCATTATTGGTGGAAATGTCTTTTAAGTGTTAATCACATTTCCATATGTTTACAGAATCTACAACATTGCAGCCAACCACATCAGTGATAACTGAGGGTATGTTTTTTAGTGATTATTATTTATGTATGTGTCTGTGTT
>NW_022734788.1:62093-72719 GCF_011630105.1 Anneissia japonica | reverse complement strand
AGTTTGTTTACAAACTTAATTTGACCTCCTACCGCACACTTCTTTTTTCTTTTTGTATATAAAATGTAATTTTAATTGTAATATTTTTCGTTGATTAATTTATATTTTATGTGTGTGTGGTAGAAAACAATAAAATAAACAAAACAATGTATATACTTCAGAGTCTGAAACGACAGTCTCAACCATCACTAGTAGCTGAGACAACTGAAATTAGGTTATAATGTTTAAAAACCTCAATTTCCAACAAAATTAAACTTAATTCTTATGTGTTTTAATTGATTAGCAACTCTTAAATATTATTCAATGTTAGTATTCATACAGAACCTACAGCAGTGCTACCATCGACCACATTAGGGGCAACTGAGACTATTTTCTTAACTATTATTATGTATGTATTCAGAATCTGCAACTACAGCTCAGCCATTAATAACAGTGAAGACAACTGATATTAAGTAGTAAAATTTAATTAACTCGAAGTTAAAACTTGTTAAATATTATAATTAAAAGTACTTTTTAGTATTAATCACATTTTTATATGTATACAGTTCCTACAACATTGCCGTCAACCACATCAATGACAACTGAGGGTATGATTTTTACTGATTATTTTTATGTATATGCTTTTCAAATTTGTTCATTCAGAGTCTAAAACGACAGTCTCAACCATCACTAGTAGTGGAGACAGCTGAAATTTGGTTATAATATTTTAAAACTTCAATTTCCAACAAAATTAAACTTAATTGTTAAGTGTTTTAATTGATTAGCAACTCCTAAATATTATTCAATGTTTGTATTCATACAGAACCTACAACAGTGCTACCATCGACCACATTAGTGGCAACTGAGAGTATTTTCTTAACTATTATTATGTATGTATTAAAAAAAATATGTGTATTCAGAATCTGCAACTACAGCTCAGCCAGTAATAATGTTTAGTGAAGAAAACTAATATTAAGTGGTAAAATTTAATTAACTTTTATGTCCAACAAAATTAAAACTTGTTAAATGTTATAATTAAAAAGTACCCTTTTAAGTAATAATAACATTTTGATATGTATACAGGACCTACAACATTGCGGCCAACCACATCAGTGACAATTGAGGGTATGTTTTTTTACTAATTATTACTATGTATATGCTTTTAAAATTTGTTTATTCAGAGTTTGAAACAACACTGTCAACTATTACTAGTAGTTGAGACACCTGAAATTAGGTTATAATATTTAAAAACTTCAATTTCCAACAAACTTAAACTTAATTGTTAAGCGTTTTAATTGATTAGCAACTTTTAAATATTTTTCAATGTTTGTATTCATACAGAACATACAACAGTGCTACCATCGACCACATTAGTGGCAACTGAGAGTAATTTCTTAAATATTATTATGTATGTATTTAAAAAAATATGTGTATTCAGAATGTGCAACTACAGCTCAGCCATTAATAGCAGTGAAGAAAACTGATATTAAGTGGTAAAATTTAATTAACTTTAATGTCCAATGAAGTTAAAACTTGTTAAATGTTAAAATTAAAAAGTACCCTTTTAAGTAATAATAACATTTTGATATGTATACAGGACCTACAACATTGCGGCCAACCACATCAGTGACAATTGAGGGTATGTTTTTTACTAATTATTACTATGTATATGCTTTTAAAATTTGTTTATTCAGAGTTTGAAACAACACTGTCAACTATTACTAGTAGTTGAGACACCTGAAATTAGGTTATGATATTTAAAAACTTCAATTTCCAACAAACTTAAACTTAATTGTTAAGTGTTTTAATTGATTAGCAACTTTTAAATATTTTTCAATGTTTGTATTCATACAGAACATACAACAGTGCTACCATCGACCACATTAGTGGCAACTGAGAGTATTTTCTTAACTATTATTATGTATGTATTTAAAAAATATGTGTATTCAGAATGTGCAACTACAGCTCAGCCATTAATAGCAGTGAAGAAAACTGATATTAAGTGGTAAAATTTAATTAACTTTAATGTCCAACGAAGTTAAAAATTGTTAAATGTTATAATTAAAAAGTACCCTTTAATTAATATTAATAACATTTTTATATGTATACAGGACCTACAACATTGCGGCCAACCACATCAGTGACAACTGAGGGTATGTTTTTTTTACTGATTATTACTATGTATATGCTTTTAAAATTTTTTCATTCAGAGTCTGAAACAACAGTGTCAACTACTACTAGTAGTTGAGACACCTGAAATTAGGTTATAATATTTGAAAACTTTAATTTCCAACAAAATTAAACTTAATTGTTAAGTGTTTTAATTGATTAGCAACTTTCAAGTATTTAATAATTTCAATTTACTTTTCTAAATGTTTAAGGTTTGTGGACATCAACATATGTTTACAAATACTGGTAGACGCTTATACAGTAGGCCATCTCCACCTAAAGATGATGTATTTTGTATCTCATCTGTGTCTAAACGATTAATTTATATAGGCCTATCCAATTCAGGTCAACATTTGATATAAACGTTTTAAAATATTATATTTTTATCCCCCGAAGAATCTCTGCGAACTTTTCTGACATGGGAAGGAAAAGGGGTGACAAAGCGGGGGCTCCTAGTCCCCTTCCCTAGCGCCACCACTGGTTACCTTTGAGGTCTATTCTCAGTATTGTTGTCTATAGTAGTACTTAAAGATATTGTTATTGTTGATTTATGTTCTTGATTTTGCAAATCGTATTTTCATCATTAGAATGGTAAATTTCAAATAAACATTAATTATTTTACCATTTGTGCGTTGATAGCATCTAAATTCAATATCTTCAGCTTTCGACAGACTTTCGATTGTATATTCCAGAGCCTAACTATTATACAGTTTTTGGTTTACCAATCATGAAGCCAAGTTGCTTGGTGTTATAAAATTACCTAATCTTACATTTAGATCATATTATATTAGGACTGTGTGCGCACAAACCTCTCGGTGTCCAGGTTTATTAGCAAGTTTTTGTTAGTCTTGGTCCCAATTTTGTTTAAAAAAAAAAAATTAAACTATTAACAGTTATTTAAGTAAATATAATTTATGTTTATTTTATTTTATTTATTTATTCAAGACTCAACAGTGTATCAAAAACACCAATAACAGAGTTGCCATAAAAATATACAATATCATTCATAAAAATATATAATTAAAAAAAAAAAAACATAAAAAGCATAAAAAATCGTAATAATATATTAAAAACCGGTATTTAGTATAAGATTAAAAATAGTAATATACAATTAAAAATATCAATATTAGGAAAAATTTGAAGTAGATTATTATAAGAAAGTGCAACACGACGAAAAATACCATTAGTACAAACATTAACACGAGATTACGGAACTTTTAACAAATGATTGGTACGAAGCCTGCGCACGGGAACATGAAAATAAAAATTCGACACAAGGTTACAATCAAACTTACAGTTTAAACATTTAAATAGAAAAATAAGATCGTTTCGTTTTCGTCTAGTTGATGGTAAAAATTGTTCGCAACTAAGCGAACCGGCAGCTGGGCCAATGAACTTCATGAATTTGTTATGAATCCGGTCTATTCTAATGAAATGAGTATGAGATATTGAGTTGTAGATAACTGAACAGAAATCAAGGGATGGAGTAATTATTGATGTATATAGAGTAAATTTTGCTGATGGTGTAAGAAGTTTGCAATTTCTCCACATTAGTCCAAGCAGCCGGTTTGCTTTTTTAACAATGGTGTCCAATTTCTTTCTATTACCCACAGTAACTACATCAACAGAAGTCTTATCAACTTGCCAGTGGGTCTGTTGGGAAAAAACAACAGTGCCAACGTCCGCATTAGTGACAACTGAGGGTATGTTCTTAACTTACATATCTGAAAACTTGTTTATAAACATTATCTGACACAACTAAGACGTCAACAGGACTGGAGGCAACATAGACATTGGAGAAAACTCTTTATGTGGTCCACATACATATAAATTAAATTACCTATTATAACTACCTCTATTACCTGTCATTAACTGATATTAAGTTAAACATAATTGTCCAACGAAGTTTTAAATTTTGTAATTAATAATTAACTTTTAAATATAATAAATTTTATAACACATTAGCATTTTTAAAGAATGAAACTAGCCAGTAATTGACATTTTTTTTATATAGTATACAGAACCTACAATAGCAGCACCACCGACCACATTAGTGCCAAATAATGGTGTGTTTTTCTTTATTTCGTAAGGATTTTATATACATTGTATTAATGACTAGCTGTTAAAAAAAACCCCAAAACAAATCAAACAACGTAATTTGTAAACGTTGCATTCCAACAAAAGTTGGAAGTCGTGGCTATCTCTAAAATATGAGTAAAAGCAGATGACACAGCTGTTTATGTAAATATTACCCCATCAGCAGTATATTTTAACTTCAACTCGTTCATTGTTTATGAAGTGGAATCCAAAATGCACTTCTGTATAGTGCAGGCGTGGATGTGACTGCAAATTGGTATTCATTTCATTTATTTCTTTCTAAACATAAACAATATACAATAAATAATACATTAAAACAGTAAAGGCCTGTTATATATAAAATTACAACAGATTTTAATGAGACAATTATTAATGCTAGGCCTAACACTTGAAAATTTGGTGAACGAGACATGTAGACAGCTGTGAAACTGACAAAATTATTTCAAAATACCTAATTTCTGTATTTTCTACTAAACGAAAAAAAAAACAACCCAGATATTTTCAACAATTCACTATTTTAGGCAGTGTATTTGACCATTAAGCAAGATCGTGAATTCTAAAATTATTTAAAAAAAAAAAATTGTAAAAATTGGTCAAAATAATAATAATAATAATAAAATAATAATAATAAAATAATAAAAATGAAATAATAAAATAATAATAATAAATAATAATAATAATAAAATAATAATAATAATAAAATAATAATAATAATAATAATAATAATAAAATAATAATGAAATAATAAAATAATAATAAAATAATAATAATAATAATAATAATAATAATAATAATAATAATAATAATAATAATAATAATAATAATAGGCCTAATTTTTCTGCAGAATCCGCATTTTAGAAATGGCGATTGGTAGGAGTGTGCGAGTTCTCCTGTTCATCAATCTTTGGGACTGGACTTGGAGACCCTGTGTTGGGGTATTTCTGTGATCCAGTATTGCGATATGGACATCGCTTCCAGCTTTGAGTTATTTTATTATAATGCGTTTTGCTGTTTTGATAGCAGACTCTGCTTTACCGTTCGCCTGACTGTTTCCTGTGCTACTTGTGAGGTGGTCAAAGTCTGACTCCTTCGCGAATCGCTTAAATTGGTCCGATGTATATTGTGGACCGTTGTCGCTTATCACTTGCGACGGCGTTCCATACCGTGCGAAATACGCTTTTAGTTTTTGAATCACTGCTACGCTGGTCGTTTTTGGCAGATAACCAATTCCCCCAAAATTACAGTAATAATCGACAGTTATCTAGTAATTTAACTGAGAATAAGTCGGTCGCAATTCTCTCCCATGGTCTTGTTGGCAATTCGTGTAGCATAAGTATCTCTTTTTGTTGTGATGTCTCTAAGGATCTACAGATGTAACATTTGGTAATCATTTGTTTGATATCGCTCTCGCCATACGCGACCAAAATACGCATTCCATGGCACTATGCAAACAGCCCTCTTGTCCAAGGTGGGGTGCATGTATTTTGTGTTTTATTTCTTCTCTTAATTTATCGGGTATGATTATCCTTTCTCTTCTGAATATGGATCAACCGCTCGAGATAGAGTGTCCGCTATGGTGCATGTTGTATGTCGTAATCATATTGTTACACTTGCAACAACATGCACCAGGTAGGATCTTTCATCTATTTGCTTTGCTACCATCATCACCTTTTTCCAATGCTTGTTTCCTCTAACCAACGGTTTCATTCTAACAATATCAACTGAAGTAATGGGGGCGATCCTACAACAACAATGAATTTTGTGCAAAGCATACAAGTCTGCCGAAATAAATAAAGAGTATTAAAAGAACAAAAGATCAATGATAAGAAACTGTGGGAAATAGCATACAGAATAATTCTATGTCAAAGTCAATGATAAAAACACTAAATTGGCAGTAAAAACATATATATATACCGTAAGTGACCTTGACATTGTAGCATAATGCACACGTGCAACAGACAACAATCTCACAACATACAATAATGTGGAAATATAATTATAATTTCATAGCTATTTTTAAAAATTTGATATGACCTTGACCTTGTAGTATGCACGTGCGCAACAAGAGTTTATCTTAGAACATACGCAGACTCTGACTATGTGCCGCACATAATAGTCACCGAGTTTTAAAATTATAATAACAAGAAATTGTAGAACTTACAATAAAAAAAATCTCACAGTAGAACAGCATTAGAGAAAATCCGATCAGAATGACAAAATAAACTAAGCATCCACTGGAAGGAATCCCAATATCTGCACACGGATCTGTTTTAAAATTTATATATTAAAAGGAATCCTCGATCAATGTTAAGGCCTAGTTCTATACAGTCTAATGTGTAAATATTTTCTGTTCTGCTATTTCTCATTAGAGAAAATCCGATCAGAATGACAAAATAAACTAAGCATCCACTGGAAGGAATCCCAATATCTGCACACGGATCTGTTTTAAAATTTATATATTAAAAGGAATCCTCGATCAATGTTAAGGCCTAGTTCTATACAGTCTAATGTGTAAATATTTTCTGTTCTGCTATTTCTCGTTCTAAACTATTTTTGAAAAATTCTTAACTACTTTGTACTTTCATATTATTAAGTGTTTGTCCATTGTAGAGAGCTAATTAGGGCAAATATTGCATGATATAGCATATATTAGGTTAGCATATATTAGGTCGTCAGATAATTAAGTGGCGGCCGCCAGATAATTAAGTGGCGGCTGCCAGATAATTAAGAGGCGGCCGCCAGATAATTAAGTGGCGGCCGCCAGTTAACAGATCTGAAATTTTAATTCACTGGTGGCATTAACGGGCTTCCGTAGTTTATTGAGTGATGGGTGATACGTAGTTATTAACGGTGTGCGGTTAGAGGATGTATTTTCGTTGTATTACAGTAGGTCCTGGCGTGGTATACGCTTAGCTTTCTCTATCGGTTTGACTACTACTTGTGTGCGATACTTTTTAGTTTCTTAAATGTGTTAGCTAGTTCTGTTAAATGATTATCTCTGCCTATTGTATCAAAACAAATGCGGCTGTAACGGAGGGGTTGGCTATTTACGATAGTAACATGTTTAGGGTGTGCGCTAGTTGCATGTAAGTATTGTTGGGTGTCAGTAGGTTTCTTATATATGAATGTACTAAGATGGCCATTATTTAACTTAACTGTAGTGTTCAAAAGTCCTTAGATATATCAGCGGTAAACTTAATAGTTCTATGAAATGAGTTAAAATCAGTGTAAAAGTCGTTGAAAGAATTTTCTTTATAGGGCCAATATATAATACAGATATCATCGATGAAACGAAGGTAGAGTGTGGGTTGGAGTGTGCCGGGTGTCAAGAAAAAGTTTTTCTAAGTTGGACATGAAGATGTTCGCGTATTTTGGTGCCATGCACGTTCTCATTGCTCCATTGATTTGAAGGTAGTGTGTTCTGTTAAAGATGAAATGGTTGTGTGTTAACAAGAATTCTGCTAAACAATATAGCATCCAGCCCATCATGATGGCGTATATTCGTGTATAGCGACGAGTTTCTATAAAATGAAGACCGAAGACCCAAAACGAAGACCTCTATTTTTTCTCTTTTATTTTGATGATAATACAACAGGCTGTCATAAAATCAAAATTATTAATTTTTTTGGGCGTCTGTTTGTGAAATTTTCAAGTTTTATAGACACCTTATATGGGGTGTCTACAAAACAAAGGCCGAAGGCCAGAAAAACGAAGACCCACATTTTTTCTCTCAATTGTGATGAAAGTATTGTTTTTAAATCACTTCATGCTATGCATTATGGCCCTGTCACATAGTAGCGAATAGACCTAACGTATGCCGAGCGTTCTCATTTTTTTTTCCTAAGTCCCGATACGCTCAAATACGCTCAATTTTTTTGGCAAAAAAAAAAAAAATTTTTGCGTGAAAGACGAACGCCCAACGAATGGGAAACGAATGCTCATCGTACAACTAGCGTCCATTTAACGAATTATGACAGCGCGTTCGCCCAACGAATGTTCAGCGTACACAACGAATGCCCAGCGAATGTCATACGTATGCCTAACGTATTGACGTCTTGTAAACGTTGATGTAGGTCGGTATACGCTGAGTGTTCGCTTGCCATTCGCTACTCATTAGTTAGACAAACGCTATGAATAATTATGCATTTGCTATGGCAACGTCAGATGGGATTGAACGTGTTTGGACGAACAAAGGACGAACAGAAAACGTAAACCCAACGTGCACCCAACGTGCGAAACGTTCAAACAACGAATGCTCACCGTATACATAGCGTATGTAGCAGAACGTTGTCATACGTTCAAAATGTTGAACATGTCCAAAAATTAAAATCGACCCCAGCGTACCTCAACTAACAGCTAACAAATACAACGTATGCCAAACGTATTACGAACGTGTCACAAACGAATGTCAACTTACGCGAACGTAAACCAATATTTTGATAAACGTCGGCATGTTGGTTCTATACGCTACAGTGTGACAAGGGCTTAACATGGACCTATTCTTATTAATAGGTCCATGCATATAGTATTCGTCTTCTTCGCACATTGTTGCCTGAATCTGAGTCAATTTACGCGGCAAACAATGTTGTACGTCAACGGCTGGTGGCTGAGCGCGTCTTGGCGCTGCTACCCTCTAAAGGAAAGTAATTGGCTTGGCCTAGCGGTATTTTGGAACCTACAAAAACCGTTAACATTTCGTTTATAAACTTGTTCCATGTTAAAATCAACAGTAGGCATGTGGTATAGTGACGCATGTGTGCAGCATCTATCATTTGGTAGTGACACCAACATAGGATGGACGAGATAATTAAGGATCTTCGTTTTATAGACACCCCGTTTCTGGGTTGTGAGCATGAGTCGATGACTCGATGTAGGCTGTCTAGGATTGGTATCCTGAACATCATTGGTCTTATTATGTCCATTGTGATGAAATTCTTTCAAACGAAGGCGTCGAAAGTACGCTTTAAGTTCACCACATAATTTGATCTTATCCAGAGGACACGGAACTAGGGGGTGCTGCGTTATGGAGAGTATAATGTGTGACCGGAAATGGTCTGCCAGTTGGTTGTTACAATGCGCCAGTGATAGTGGGGTACAGCAAGGTGAACATATTTATGTAATGTATGAAAAAAGTTCGTGGTTTGTCGGGTAGTGAAATTATTATTGTATATTTTAAGTGGACCCGCCATGCATAAATGTAAGTTAAATGACGGTGATTAATTAGCGAAGGTGATACACAGGAGTACACGTAGCTGGTTAGAAAACAAAAAAACAACATCTGTCTCTTATACACATCTAGATGTGTATAAGAGACAGAGTAGAGTGTGCAATGTTATAGGAAGTACTCTTTCAAAAGAAATAAATTAAAATAAGAAAAAAAAACCCCAAAAAACTAGGGCCTAAAAATAATTCAGTTGCAGACGTAGCTTGTTTAAGTATTATATGCTAATGCGGCTCTTGTAGCCCTAGCTAGTCTAAGACATTCATGTGCAAAGCAGTGGTGTTTGTTTATCCATGAAAAAAGCAAGCCGAGAAAGTTTGCCTTACCAGGAAAAGGTGACGTAATCTAGCTTATGGCGTATGCATGCTAACTAGTCTATAGTGTGAATGTGACGTCGCCAAAAAATAAAAATTTTCTATTATAACCAAAATATTAATAACTACAAGGTTTGTGGGCGTAAATTCCCTTAATACGAATTAAGGGTAGCACCATCTCCTTGCCATACAAATTACAGCTCCCATTGACGTCTCAGTCGAGAAATACGAGTAGCTGAAGTTTTTCTCGAAAATCTAATACAAAACCATATCGATATTTCACGTTCCACTTCTGACTCCGAGTTGTGCTTCGCTCACGCCGCTGACGGCGCACAGTGGGCCAGGGCGAAATCAAAGTGTGCCAAAAGTCCATTTTGGTGACTATGGCTTTTACACTTTTTTCACATGATTGAAGATGGGTATACCCTGGTGAATCTATCCTGAAAATATTTTACATTTAAACGGATTTTAAGGGTAGTATTTTTCAAGACATTTCGGAAAGTTCTCTATAAATATTTTAAATGCTATTGTCTACATTATATCAAAACACGTTTTTTTCTTACAGAATATTCGGAATTACTTCAAAATGCACAGGTTTATTGTATATAAATTGGGGAACACAAATATATGTTTTGGTTTAAATTTGGAGTTTGCATCAATAATAAATCGTTGTTTAAACGACGGAAAAAATATTAAAAAATCTAATTTTAGAAAAGTAGGAGAGAAAGTTTAGATTCTTGTGGATTCATGCTTTAATTTTTACCTCACCATCTTCAGTATAGCCTTAGCTTTATGATGGTACCAAATTTAGCTGCTACTTTTTGCAACTTTGCGAGCTAGACGCAC
>NW_022734788.1:53934-62056 GCF_011630105.1 Anneissia japonica | reverse complement strand
TAGTCTTGTTTTCGTACATTTGAGACACAATTTAATTAGAGCAAACCGCAAATCAGAGGGATGTAACGCGCGTCTACTCAACCAGTTCATGCAAAGCGTGGGAAAAGCACTTAAAAAATTGACAAACTGCTCGTGATTTAACAGTAGCAAATCTTCTAATATTTTGTTGCTGTTTAGAATACTTTATTTTGAGCAGCCTAATAATCCAAATACCATATATCATAATGAAGATGACATCTACAAGCAGGCCTATATCTAGGCGTCAATTGTTTTTAACTTTATTCAAACACATCCAAGACTTTGAAAAACTTCCTGTTTCAACTTAAGGAGAGGTGAGCTACTACGCGAGTAGTAACGACCTTCCCAGCAAACAATAATACATTATGATAACGTGACAATAACGTTACAGTTTTGTGTTGAAAACTTTATTTTGTAGAACCATAAATTCATACTGAACATAATTTCACAACGTTTGCACGTTCCTACAACGTTGGGTAAACGTTATTTTGTGACATACCTAACCACAACATTCGCCAAGAACGTTATAAGAACGTAAACACGTGTTTGCCGGGTTTCTAAAGAAAATAACTCGTGGCAATCCTGAGGATTCCATTTTCTGATGAAGTTATTAATGTTTTGACACAGAACAGAAGATATTCTTTCCACACCAACAGGAAACCCACAAGAGGCTTAAAACAGACCCAGACCGGGACGTCCTATCGATGTATGGGAGGATCTTTTCAGAGAGTTCGCACAAGGGTAAAGTACAAGAGATGTTGACATAAAATGTACACACTGAACTTCTTTATGCAGCATTGCAAGGCACATTCAAGAAGAATCGATTTTAGAGTCTACTAATATGTAGAAAATACATACACATTTTATTTCTCCCTGACGAATTGTAGTTTATCTCCCCAACGCCAGGGTGGGGGTGGGAGCTTTCCTCGACGGGGACCCTACCCCATTCCCCCTGCTGGTGTCACCCCTGAGGCGCAAACCGGAATCGTTCACGACAGATGAAACACTGTCCATCTTTGTAGCTCCATAGTAAAATGAGACTCCTCTTGCACCAAAATAAAGAGTAGCAAAAAAGCATTGCTATCCTGGTGGTACAGTATACCTGTCAAAGAGGACAGCAAAAGTTCCTCTTCAAAGCCTCCTCGTTCATACTGCACTGAGAATTATTTAAAAAAAACAACATAAAACGACCATTGTCGATACTTTTACAATATAGGCCTAATACTATTGGGGACAGAATTAATATATGACAATATATGATTATCATTATCATGACATTGGTGTAGGCAATGTCTGATAATTCCATGGAATTTCAGATGCAAACACATTTTACATTTAAAAAATGTAAAATTAGGTTGTCTAGAATTATTATCAATTTTGATTTTGATTTATATTCACTGTAAGATTAACAATAGAAATTTTCATGTTGGCCTATGCCACTTTTGGCCTCTTCCAATCAGAAAAATGTATTTTGATGACGTCATGGAAAATACAAAAAGTTTTCCACAGAAGTTCTTTTGTCCCAAACCTCCTTAACATTTCAAAATTAATTTGTAATTTTACTGTTCCCTGGTATTACAATGAAAACTGACATCGTCCAATCAGAAAACAGTACAAAAATGACGTCATATAGATTTGAAAATGCTTTTATTGAATTCTACGGGTATGAAAACCTCTAGATAAGTCTTGTATTCGCTTAGATTAGCTTCTGTAATGAGTAATTAATTTTGGCACACTTTGACTTCAATCTGGCCCACTGTGCAGCGGCGCTCAGCCTCCAGGAAACCTGTGGCAAGTTTAGTTGACGGGCAGAAAGACCTTTCTGTAGGACGGCAATTTCTATAGAGGATGGAGTGTACGTGGAGATGTTGACAACATTTTTAGTGTGAGGTGGTACACAAGTACTTACGCATGGAATTATGCTCCGGTTAATGAGCTTTGTAAATTTTTGATCTTTCACCAGTTTAAGTTTCTTGAATTGGATATCACCCATTTCTGTTGCAATCATTGCCGCTTCGTTGCATTCTGATTGTGTGATGTGATTTCGATGTCTTGTTCAAATTCCTAAGTTTCTTCGTGATTGTGTTCTGTTAATTATACATAATGGTGATCAGATGATTACGGAGTTTCACTGATAGAGATTGACATATTCTATTAAAATATGGGGTGCAATAGGTGTTCTTCAGAGAATCAAAGGGCTCTTAACTATGAGTCCAGAAGATACAACGTTTTCCTTACGGCACTTACTAAGAAACATAATGTCCGTCTGGATCTACGCTTTAAATGTGTTCATTCAGAGTCTGAAACGACAGTGTCAACCATAACCAGTAGTGGAGACAGCTGAAATTAGGTTATAATATTTAAAAAAAAACTTCCATTTCCAACAAAATTAAACTTAATTGTTAAGTGTTTTAATTGATTAGCAACTCTTAACTAATTGTTCAATGTTTGTATTCATACATAACCTACAACAGTGCTAAATTTCTTAATTATTATGTATGTATTTAAAACATGTGTGTTTTTAGAATCTGCAACTACAGCTCAGCCATTAATAACAGTGAAGAAAACGGATATCAAATGGTAAAATTGAATTAACTTTAATGTCCAATGAAGTTAAAACTTGTGAAATGTTATTATTAAAAAGTACCCTTTTAAGTATTAATGCCATTTTTATATGTATACAGGACCTACAACATTGCAGCCAACCACATTAGTGACAACTGAGGGTATGTTTTTTACTAATTATTACTATGTATATGCTTTATAAATTTGTTCATTCAGAGTCTGAAACGACAGTGTCAACCATAACCAGTAGTGGAGACAGCTGAAATTAGGTTATAATATTAAAAAACTTCATTTCCAACAAAATTAAACTTAATTGTTAAGTGTTTTAATTGATTAGCAACTCTTAACTAATTGTTCAATGTTTGTATTCATACAGAACCTACAACAGGGCTAAAATCGACCACATTAGTGGCAACTGAACGTAATTTCTTAACTATTATGTATGTACTTAAAACATGTGTGTTTTTAGAATCTGCAACTACAGCTCAGCCATTAATAACAGTGAAGAAAACTGATATTAAATGGTCAAATTGAATTAACTTTAATGTCCAACGAAGTTAAAAACTTGTGAAATGTTTTTATTAAAAAGTACACTTTTAAGTATTAATGACATTTTTATATGTATACAGGACCTACAACATTGCGGCCAACCACATTAGTGACAACTGAGGGTATGTTTTTTACTGATTATTACTATGTATATGCTTTATAAATTTGTTTATTCAGAGTCTGAAACAACATTATCAACTATTACTAGTAGTTGGGACAGTGCTAAAATCGACCACATTAGTGGCAACTGAAGGTAATTTCTTAATTATTATGTATGTATTTAAAAAATGTGTGTTTTTAGAATCTGCAACTACAGCTCAGCCATTAATAACCGTGAAGAAAACTGAATGGTAAAATTTAATTAACTTTAATGTCCAACGAAGTTAAAACTTGTGAAATGTTATTATTAAAAAGTACCCTTTTAAGTATTAATAACATTTTTATATGTATACAGGACCTACAACATTGCGGCCAACCATATTAGTGACAACTGAGGGTATGTTTTTTACTAATTATTACCATGCATGTGCTTTATAAATTTGTTCATTCAGAGTCTGAAACAACATTATCAACTATTACTAGTAGTTGAGACAGTGTTACCATCGACAACATTAGTGGCAACTGAGAGTAATTTCTTAATTATTATGTATGTATTTAAAAAATGTGTGTTTTTAGAATCTGCAACTACAGCCATTAATAACCGTGAAGAAAACTGAATGGTAAAATTTAATTAACTTTAATGTCCAACGAAGTTAAAACTTGTGAAATGTTATTATTAAAAAGTACCCTTTTAAGTATTAATAACATTTTTATATGTATACAGGACCTACAACATTGCGGCCAACCACATTAGTGACAACTGAGGGTATGTTTTTTACTAATTATTACCATGCATGTGCTTTATAAATTTGTTCTTGATTTAACAAAGTTAAAACTTGTGAAATGTTATAATTAAAAAGTACCTTTTAAGTGTTAATGACATTTTTATATGTTTACAGAATCTACAACATTGCAGCCAACCACATCAGTGACAACTGAAGGTATGTTTTTTACTGATTAATATTATGTATATGCTTTATAAATTTGTTCATTCAGAGTCTGAAACAACATTATCAACTATTACTAGTAGTTGAGACAGTGTTACCATCGACAACATTAGTGGCAACTGAAGGTAATTTCTTAATTATTATGTATGTATTTAAAAAATGTGTGTTTTTAGAATCTGCAACTACAGCTCAGCCATTAATAACCGTGAAGAAAACTGAATGGTAAAATTTAATTAACTTTATTCAGAGTCATTTCATTCAGAGTCTGAAACAACATTATCAACTATTACTAGTAGTTGAGACAGTGTTAACATCGACAACATTAGTGGCAACTGAGAGTAATTTCTTAATTATTATAATATATGTATTAAAAAAATTTGTATTTTTAGAATCTGCAACTACAGCTCAGCCATTAATAACAGTGAAGACAACTGATATTAAGTGGTAAAACTTAATTAACTTTAATGTCCAACAAAGTTAAAACTTGTGAAATGTTATAATTAAAAAGTACCATTTAAGTGTTAATGACATTTTTATATGTTTACAGAATCTACAACATTGCAGCCAACCACATCAGTGACAACTGAAGGTATGTTTTTTACTGATTAATATTATGTATATGCTTTATAAATTTGTTCATTCAGAGTCTGAAACAACATTATCAACTATTACTAGTAGTTGAGACAGTGCTAAAATCGACCACATTAGTGGTAAAACTTAAGTGGTAAAACTTAATTAACTTTAATGTCCAACAAAGTTAAAACTTGTGAAATGTTATAATTAAAAAGTACCTTTTAAGTGTTAATGACATTTTTATATGTTTACAGAATCTACAACATTGCAGCCAACCACATCAGTGACAATTGAAGGTATGTTTTTTACTGATTAATATTATGTATATGCTTTATAAATTTGTTCATTCAGAGTCTGAAACAACATTATCAACTATTACTAGTAGTTGAGACAGTGCTAAAATCGACCACATTAGTGGCAACTGAAGGTAATTTCTTAATTATTATGTATGTTTTTAAAAAATGTGTGTTTTTAGAATCTGCAACTACAGCTCAGCCATTAATAACCGTGAAGAAAACTGAATGGTAAAATTTAATTAACTTTAATGTCCAACGAAGTTAAAACTTGTGAAATGTTATTATTAAAAAGTACCCCTTTAAGTATTAATAACATTTTTATATGTATACAGGACCTACAACATTGCGGCCAACCACATTAGTGACAACTGAGGGTATGTTTTTAACTAATTATTACCATGCATGTGCTTTATAAATTTGTTCATTCAGAGTCTGAAACAACATTATCAACTATTACTAGTAGTTGAGACAGTGTTACCATCGACAACATTAGTGGCAACTGAGAGTAATTTCTTAATTATTATAATATATGTATTAAAAACATTTGTATTTTTAGAATCTGCAACTACAGCTCAGCCATTAATAACAGTGAAGACAACTGATATTAAGTGGTAAAACTTAATTAACTTTAATGTCCAACAAAGTTAAAACTTGTGAAATGTTATAATTAAAAAGTACCTTTTAAGTGTTAATGACATTTTTATATGTTTACAGAATCTACAACATTGCAGCCAGCCACATCAGTGACAACTGAGGGTATGTTTTTTACTGATTAATATTATGTATATGCTTTTTAAATTTGTTCATTCAGAGTCTGAAACTACAGTTTCAACCATCACTAGTAGTTGAGACAGCTGAAATTAGGTTAATAATATTTAAAAATTTTAGTTTCCAACAAAATTAAACTTAATTGTTAAGTGTTTTAATTGATTAGCAACTCTTAAATATCATTCAAAGTCTGTATTCATACAGAACTTACAACAGTGCTAACATCGACCACATTAGTGGCAACTGAGAGTATTTTCTTAACTATTATTATGTATGTATTTCAAAAATGTGTGTATTCAGAATCTGCAACTACAGCTCAGCCATTAATAACAGTGAAGACAACTGATATTAAGTGGTAAAATTTAATTAACTTTAATGTCCAACAAAGTTAAAACTTGTGAAATGTTATAATTAAAAAGTACCTTTTAAGTGTTAATGATATTTTTATATGTTTACAGAATCTACAACATTGCAGCCAACCACATCAGTGACAACTGATGGTATGTTTTTTACTGATTATTATTATGTATATGCTTTTTAAATTTGTAGTTGAGACAGCTTAAATTAGGTTGTAATATTTAAAAACTTTAATTTCTAACAAAATTAAACTTAATTGTTAAGTGTTTTAATGGATTAGCAACTCTTAAATATTTTAATAATAATTTCAATTTACTTTACTAAGATGGGTAAGGCTTGGGGAAATCAAGACATGTTTACAAATACTGGTAGATGCTTATACAGTAGGGCATCTCGACCTAAGGATAGTGTTTTTTGTATCTCATCGGTGTACAAACGATTAATTTATATAGGCCTATCGAACTAAGGTCAACATTTTATATAAACGTTTTAAAATATTATTTTTTTGTCCCCCGAAGAATCTCTGCGAACTTTCCTGACGGGGGTTACAATATTACATAATCTTACATTTAGATCATATATTAAGGCGGTTTGCGCACAAACCTGTCGGTGTCCAGGATTAAAAAGTTTCTGTTAGTCTTGGTCCCAATTTTGTTCTTTTATTAAACTCATAACAGTGTAATCCACATACATAGAAATTAAATTGCCTATTATAACTACTCTATTACCTGTCATTAACTGATATTAGGTTAAACATAATTGTCCAACGAAGTTTTAAATTTTGTAATTAATCAGTACCTTTTAAATATAATAAATGTTATAATGCATTAGAAATTTTTAACTAGCTAGTAATTTACATTTTTTTTATATTTATACAGAATCTACAATGTCAAATGACACTAATGGTATGTTTTTTTTTTATATCGTTATTATTTTATATACCGGTACAATGTATTAATGACTAGCTGTTAAAAAAAAACCAAAAACAAATAAAACAACGTAATTTGTAAACGTTGCATTCAAACAAAAGTTGAAATAAAAATATGTGTAAACGGAGATGACACAACTGTTTTTGTAAATATGACCCCATCAGCAGTATATTTTAACTTCGACTCGTTCATTGTTTATGAAGTGGAATCCAAAATGCACTTCTGTATAATGCAGGCGTGGATGTCAGTGTATGTGACAGCAAATTGTTATTAATTTCATTTACTTCTTTCTGAACATAAACAATATACAATAAACAATACATTTAAACAGTAAAGGCCTGTTTGCACTACAAAGGTAAGGATCAACGATAAAAAGATGTGTAAAGAGGCCTTAAAACAAATCAAACAAACGGAGAGGAAAACCAAAAAGCAAACTGAATCTACTATTAAGTGGTTTACCTTACAAAAGCCAGTACAATGAATATAATCATTAAAATCAAGTATTAATATTCTTATTATTATTATTGTTATTATTATTATTATTATTATTATTATTATTAATATTATTAATATTATTATTATTATTATTATTATTATTATTATTATTATTATTATTAATATTATTATTAGTAGTAATAGAATAACTTCTATAGAATGAACTTAGGTTATTCAATGGGATATTACTAGCATTGGGTAGTCTGTCCCATACCTGTGGAAAATGATTAAAAAACAGATTATTTTCAGGCATTGGTTCTAGCAAAAGATTGAATGAAGGTAAGATTTTTAGGATGACAAGTGTTAATTTTAAGAAACTTAAAAATATCAAGTGAATATTACCCCCATATACAGTTAGCAACAAATATAATGCATAAACAAGTCCTAAAAGTTGACACATTTTTTTTCTCTTTTGTGGGGTCGTCCCACTTTTATTCATAAGTTCAGCATACACAGTATAATTTGTAAAGAGTTGTTCAATATAGCTTCTTAAAATATCTTTAACAATTTTTTTTTTTTTTTTTTT
>NW_022734788.1:47280-53905 GCF_011630105.1 Anneissia japonica | reverse complement strand
AAGGTGTACAATTACCATGCCATTTTTTTCTATTTTTTTCTGTCATTTTAATAAAGGATATAATAAAAGGTCAAGCTTTTGTTTAAGCCTATTTTTTAAAGTTTGTTCGCTTGTATTTATAAACACTACAGTGTATATACAATATTTATAGGCTACATTATTTTTTCGAAATAGTTTCCCTTCAGACTATAATATGGTGGAATTGTTTTCACCAAGTTTAACCAATATAATATTTTTTTATTTTGTTAAGGTCAATCATTGACCATTTCTTTTTTGCTTTTTCATTGTTAATTAAGAAATCACAGCTTATTAAACTCTTTAATTCCAATAAAAACATAACCCAAGGACATTGTTTCCCAAGTCCGAGTCTGTACTTAACTTTACCTTTATAGATACAGAATGTAAAAATAGATAGAATTTCATTTGCTCGTTCAGCATAGCATCCTTGGACAATTTTATTCCATTCTATTTTTTCATTTATATCAAAATTGCATATTTGTAACATACGATAAAGTTTTACCCAACATAATTCTATATCCTTACATTTGAATAACAATTTGAATAACATATGTTCTTCATCCTCCTGTATATTGCAAGACTCACAAAGATTGTTGTTCGATATATTCCAAAGTTTAAGTCTAGATCGTGTAGGTAAGATTCTGTGTATTAATTTATAGTTGAAACGAGCAATTTTTTTCATATGCATCATTGAATTCACTTTGTTTTTCCAACACAGTGGCCAATCGATTGTGTTGATTTGTAAAGTAGTTTCCCATTTACTTTGAGCTTTTGGTACAATATATTTGTCATTAATGAATGACAAGTAAAAATCTTTAACTTTTTGTTTTTTTAAAATAATAGTGTCGTTGGATTGACATTCTTTTTCACCATGTAATACACAAACAGATTGGTTTAAAATAATTTCTTTCCATATTTTCGGAATTGCATTAATTAATGCCACATATTCTATTAGTGTGTTTGGCGTTTTTGACAATTTTGGAATTATCTCATCAATCTTAATTAGTCGGTTATTTACAATTATATCATTCATGATTTTAAAATTTGATTCTACCCATGTTTTACAAAAAAGAGGTTTTCCGTTTAACTGAATAAATTTATTTTCCCAAAGCCTTTGCTTTTTTACTTCACAGATACATTGTGGGTGCGAAGCATGTATATTATTGTATTTGACACATACATATAGCATATTCCTATAAAATGTAGGCAACTCTTTTAATGAACTATGCTTTTCAAAGTTCATATCTGTCATACATAATGTATATGTTACAGGAAACATATAAAAGCATGGAATATATTTCCATTTACCTGGGTCAGGACTTATTAAGCGTTTTACACAACTTAATTTAAGGGAATCGATTACAGAGTTGAGATCGATCATTTTTAGGCCTCCTTTCATAATATCTTGTATAATTATATCTCGTTTTATTTTTGCTTTTTTCCCACTCCATAAGAAGTTATACACAATTTTATTAACCTTATGGATAATGTTTTTGGGAATATCAGTGACACTTGCATTATAAGTAAGTTTTGATAAAGCAAGTGTCTTTATAATTGTAATTTTCCCAAAAAAGGACAAATTCCTTTTTTCCCATGTTTTTAAAACGTGCTCTAAATTAGAAACTTTTTTTTCCCAATTTTTTGCAATACAAGTAAGTTTATCATATCCTATATATATTCCTAAAAACTTTATAGGTTCTTGAACGAACGAGATGTCACAAGCATTACCTTTCTTATTTTTATTACTTCCAATCCACACACCTTTCGTTTTATTTTTTATTAAGTTTCAAACCTGACACTTCACAAAACAATTCAATTTCTTTAATGAAACTAGCTATGCTATTTTCATCCTTTGCAAAGATCACAGTATCATCAGCAAGTTGTGCTATTTTAGCAGTATTCAGAACCTTGTTTGAAGACGGCAGTTTAATGCCTTTACACAGAGGGTTGTTTCTTATGTTAATTGCCATTAACTCTACAACTAAAACAAATAATAAAGAGGACATAGGACATCCTTGGCGTATCCCGCTATTCATAATAAAACTCTCTGATGTCCACCCATTATTAATACAGCAGCTTTCTGTATCGGTGTACATTACCTCTACCATATGTATGAATTGTTTTCCAAAGCCAAAATATTTTAGAGACTTGAGCATGAAGTTTCTATCTACAGAGTCGAAGGCCTTTTCGAAGTCAATAAAAATTAAAGCTCCCTCTTTATTATTAGTGTCTGTATATTCAAGTAAGTCCTCGATCAATCTAATGCTTTCATCTGCAGATCTTCCATGGATATATCCCTTTTGGTCATGGTTAATTACTGTACTTATTACAGATTGCATTCTCTTTGCAAGTACGTGAGCGGCTATTTTGTAATCAACATTTAGAAGTGTTATTGGTCTCCAATTGGCTAAATTTTCTCGCTCGCCTTTTTTATACAATAAAGTTATAATACCTCTTCGTTGTGTTGTTGATAATTTACCATTTACATAATTAAAGTTAAGGGCTTCACACACTGTGCAACTAATTGCATCCCAAAATTTACGGTAAAATTCTACTGTTAGTCCATCTGTACCTGGACTTTTATTTAAACACATTTTAAAAACTGCATTTTTACATTCCTCAAGTGTTAATAGACCTTCACATTTATTTTTATCTTCGAATGACAGTGTGTTGACGACGGAGCTGTTGATATATTTGTGGATGTTTGAGTCAGGAATTTCTTTTATTTGATAAAGTTGTTTAAAGAAGTTTACTTGTTCTTTAAGAATTTCCTTAGTGTCTGTGGTATAATTTCCATTGCTTTTTAAAACAGATGTGATGCGTTTCTTTTTCGCATTGTTTTTCTCAAGCCCAATAAAAAACTTTGTGTTTTTTTCTCCTTTTTCAATCCACTGTATTCTAGATCTAGTTTGTGCTCCTTTAGCCTCAAATAAGTATATATTGTCTAAGTCGTTTATTTTATTTCTTAATAGTTTATCTCTTTTCTTATCATAGGCAATATCCAATTGCTTAGTTAATTCTATGATTTCTTTATGTAATTTTTCTTTATTTTCATTTTCCCCCCTTTTTTTTTACCATATTTACACGAAAATTCTTTAATCTTTACTTTTAGGTATTCCCAAAGTAATGCTGGATTAAGATTATATTCATTTTCTATTGTGTTTTCTATTAACTTTAAAATATTAAAGGTATATTCTTCATCATTTAAAATTCTAAGTGATATGGCTTGATGGTCTGAAAAGATAGACGGTCTTATATCGGTGTTTATTACTTCACCATTTTTGTATAGGGAGTTAGATATGCACCAAAAATCCAACCTTTTGTACGTATTTTTTCTTCTCTATGTAAATTGTGTTTTGTTTTTATTGCATTTCCTCCAAATATCGGAAAGATTATGTTTGGTCATGCAATTTTTTAGCATCAGTGGGGATTTGTCATAGCTGAGGTTTATACTGTTTCTCTGATCAAGTTTATATTGTAATATACAGTTCATATAACCACCCATTAACGTGTACTCATCTTTACCGTTGCAAAGGATGTTAATTTTATTTTCTAGTTTCTTAAAAAATAATAATCTTTCTTTGTAGTTATTTGGGGCGTAGACGTTTATCAGATTAAAAATATTTTTTTTGTATTTTAAATTTATGATAAGTAGTCTTCCATCTTTGTCAATATATTTGCATTTTATATCTTTTATATCTAATTCAGGTTTTAATAAAATAGAAACACCTCTACTGTTAGTTGTTCCAAAACTATGGAACGATGTTCCTTTCCACAATAAATCATAAACATTAACAGATGTTTTGTCATAATGCGTTTCTTGTAGGAAAACGATATCGGCTTTTTGTTCATCGAACCACTTAAAAATTTTTCTCCTTTTGTAAATATCCCTGAGTCTTTTGACATTCAATGAAACTAAATGTAAAGGATTGTTATGTTGTTTTCTTTTCATTTTTTTTAAAATTATTATTTTATTTTATTTATTTATTTTTTTATATTTAATTTTCTTTAATTAGATAAGATATTATTTACATCTAGAATTAGTTCAGTTCAAAATATGATTAAGGACTTAATACTAAAGGACTCAACTTACAGAATCAGATTTTTTCTCTTTCTTTTCCACGTTTTTTCACCGCTCTCGGTGAGTTTCTTTCTTTTGCTAGTGGCAAAGTTTTGCCTCGCTACGGAGGCAGATTCAATAACAGCTTTTTCTTGTTTGTCTGTCGCAAAGTCTGTGATTGGTCGCATTCCTTTGATTGCCTTGTTTGCTTTCTCAGTATGCTTGTTTTCTTGATCAACTTTTTCTATTTTCTTCTTTTCTTGTTTTTTCAATTTCTTCTTTTGACTTTTTGGTAGTTGGAAGGCTTGTTTTTCAGTTGTTTGAATGTTCTCGTTGTAGGTAAGGTTTTTTACCCTTTTAACTGCCTCAAAAGTTGACACATTATTCGAAATATTAAAATGGAAAATCATTTCATTCTCCTAGTGGTGTATTGACCTCATTGTTAATTGACTGCTCAATGAACGTTTTCATCATTACACATTCAAAGCTACACACATTAATTTTAAAGATGAAGTTGTAATATTGTTTATGTTTTTTTTCTAAAGCTCTGTACAGAATACAGAGTACAGAATACCACTCTGCACGATTTGTCTCACACTGTAAGCTATACAATTCATCAACGTAAAATTAAAAAAAATCATTACATATACACTTGGAGCAGCCCTACCTTAACATACAACTACAGCACGTAAATTTAACTCTTTTGCTCTTTCTTTTTTGAGACGTTCAGCTGGAGGAAATTATTGGAGCACCATTTCACTAAGGCATCAACATAAACAATATAATCCACAGTATTATTATTCTTAGTGTCATCTGCGAATTTAACATGGAAGCATTTTTTTTTTAATTATTAAGGGGTGACCTAAAGTCATTAGCGTACAAAGAATACAGTAATGGAGATAATGAGCAACCATGAGGCGCACCTATATCACACAACATAGGACGTGAAACATTACCACTGAAATTAACAACTTGTACTCAGTCTTTAAGAATGTCCGTAATCCATAGAATTGAAGCTGGGTTAACATACATAACACTTAACTTATCAATTAGGAGATAACTTTTTGAGTTTGAATAGTATTAAATGTGGATTTTAAGTCCAAAAATTAAGATTCTTGCATAAGAGCGATCCTTATCCAAGTGCTCGTATACTTTGTGGGTGAGTGTGCCAATTGTGTCTTCCACTCTTTCGATACGCAAATTGAAACAAGTCTAGGAAATTGGAGGTCTCATTTGTTAGTTTCAACTTAATAAACTTTTCCAGACACTTAATTGGAACTGCCGTCAAAGCCACAGGCCTGTAATCGTTTAGTACGACGGGTTTCTTGATTTTTGGAATTGAAATGATGTTGGACAGTTTCCATAATTTAACTATCAATGGATCATTTGTAAATATTAGTAAAAATGTTGCTCAACTCTTTAAAACATGATCTTATAATTTTCCCGGAAACACCGTCGGGTCCTGCAGCTTTCTTGGTTTTTACATTTTTAAAGACTATTTAAGGAGCTTCTTGGTAAATCATTATTTTGTCCTCATCCTTAATTTTACTAGGCAAGGTGTCGACACGTTTCTGTCTTTGGTGTAAAAGAAGCTAGGCAATCAAACCTAATATAAATATGTGTTTAGGTCATCAGCTGAAATGTTATTATTGCAACTCGGTGAAGACGATTTTGTATTGTACCCAGTAACATATTTCATTCCGTTCCAAGTTTGTTTTATAACCCCACTTTTGAATTTCTTTTCAATTTCCTTAGCATACACTTTCTTACCCTTTGCAATAGCCTTCTTTATATGTCGTTGTAATAATTCTTTCTCATAATTAATATCACCCTGCTTCATAGTTTTATGAAGGTGTCGCCCAAATAAAGATAATTTCTTTGCCAGAAGTGTTCTCACCCAAGGTTTGTTGTTGGGAAAAACTTTTATAGTTTTGAGTGGGACGATAGTCTTCGCAAAAAAGCAGACACTGTCTTCGTTACCTCGTCAAGTTAAATACAACTCTTGAACAAGTTCCAATTCGTTGTTTCAGAGCACTCAATGTATAAGACATAATAATACCTACGGATATAGGCCTACGTTATCGAGAATTAGTGATCATACAATGCAATACAAAAACATAAAGTTTATTGTAATATCATTCTTAAATTATTTATTACGGTCTACTTAGTTTCTGACAAAGATTTTTCATGACCTTATGAAGGAAGCAAGCAACAATTACTCGGATTTCAATTTGAATCGAAAGAGAAAAAAAAATCTTTATTTTAAATATGTATGCACTAAATCCTACATGTATATGTAAATATTTTATAGGCCTAAGCTATATAAGGTATAGGATGATGGTGTATAAAAACCTGATTCAAATTCACCACTGAGCCCTAGTTTAACCTATCAATAGGCCTATATAGACTTAAGTCCCAAGTTCTAATATATGCATATATATATGCATATATATATATATGTATATATATGTATATACTTATTGTGTAATGAAGTGTATCTGGTGGTATTTGAATTTGGTCTAATAGTTATGACGCTCGCCTTGACAG
>NW_022734788.1:38930-46918 GCF_011630105.1 Anneissia japonica | reverse complement strand
AGATCAAAATCTTTAAAGGTAAGCAGTAGAAAGATTCAAAGATTCAAAATAACTTTATTGCAAACTTAAGAAAACTTTGAAATGTACAGAATAATTAAAAGTACTAATATTAAAAATGTTTAAAATATTTAAAATACTCCAGTTAAACACATAACAGTTAAACATATAACAATTATACTGAATGTACAGTAGTTTTATGAAGGTATCGCACAAATAAATATAATACGCAATGAATAATGATAATAGCACGATTTACTTCCATAAGGGGTAGATTCTTTCTCCTAAAAGGTGTTTTAACACTAAATTCTCTAAAATAAAAAGATTGTGAATCGCCATAGGGGCCTATCAGGCGCCATATCAATAAAACCTACTGAACTCATCCCAACAAGTAGCTGTGGTGGTTGATTCAAGCCAGAAACAACTTTTAGGCCCACTAAACCCCTGTTGCAGCAGCTTTTTCAGCTACCTAAAATATATTCCAATATAAAAAAGGTTTGGAATATGGGGGTTATTTAATATTTAAACAAAGACTATAAAACTAAACAATATATTAATATTGATAATATTTTGATCTGAATGAGTTCAAACACATATTTTTGAATGAAAGTAATTTATTATTTATTTTAAAGTTTACAAAAAGGAAAAAGAATGAAACCGGAAAGGAGGTGAGAAATTTAGTAATTTCAAAACTGTAATTAATTGATATTAATGGATATGGATATTTCGTAGCTCTTCTCACACATTTTGAATTGTAGAAGATAAAATAATATTAACATAATATTGAATCGTACCTCAAAACGAGAATTTGTAGGCTAACAATTGATATTTTTCTTATTTTATTTAGACCTAAATTCGTTAGGATGTGTTTTTCTTTATTTATTGCTTACGCATCATGAACAAAAAAGTAATGAAACATATTAATAATAATAATAATAATAATAATAATAATAATAATAATAATAATAATAATAATAAGATTTATAAAGCGCACAAATCCACTGCAGTAGTGCACCTCAAGGCGCTACAGGAAGGAACCAATGCCAAACAAACAGGCACCGACGCTACAAATTTTTCAATCATCGGAGACAGCACCCTTTCCATTATATTATATCCCCTTCACACTGAACTAGTTCGCACAACGTTCTGAAGAACGGGGTAGAACGGGGACGAACGAGATATGAACGGAATGGACGTAATAGAGACCGAATACAATCTTAGTACGAACGGTATGAACGGGCAAGGACGGAAATGGTGGTCCAGAACGTCAACCATGTTTAAAATTTGATCGCGTTCTACCCGGTCAAAAATAGGACTGAGTAAGGTCGTATTTCGAACGAGATTGCCGTACTGAAAACGGAATTGCCGTACTGCGAACATGGAACGAACGGGCCAAAAACGAGCTAAACGTCGTGCGAACGGGGAAAAATAGGAGTACGATCCAACACAGAAGCTGTTAAGTTCCATCCCGTCTTGCCCGTTCTCAGGCCGACCTAACTACATTCCATTACGTCTTCACTGCGTTCTTAAGCTGTATTAACCAATTTATACGTTTGTGATACGTTGCTATTCAATTCTAAAATGTTCTTGCTGAGTTTTTATTCAGATCTACTCCTTTCTACTACATCGTCATTACGTTCAGTCCGCTTTTAGTAAGATCTACTCGTTTCTATTACATTGTCAGTACGTTCAATCCGTTTTTAGTCAGATGTACTCGTTTCTAATACATATTAACTACGTCCACCCCGTTTGCAGTCGAATCAGCAAAGCTTTTGTTACAAATAGTGCAGATCAATGATGCTCCCTCCTTTGGAAATCAACTCTCTGGCTGAATTGTTATTGTTATATTATCTTACCATGGTGTGTCAGTGTTTTTGACCTTCTTTTCTTGCCCTGTTGAATCTGTGATTCTGCTTCATCATTTTCACAATGAGGTGATGATGGTGCCTCACTCCCTAGAGCTTCCTCCTCTTTGTCTTTATCAGCAGCAGGAGTAGATGGGCCAGCATCGTCATCAGCAGGAAAATCATAAGTGACTTGTAATTCTTTGAGGTTCCTCTCCCTTGCCTCTTCTGTTTCCTTGGCATGTTTAACTATAGCAAGTACTGAATCGAAATGAGGAGAACGGGCTAGATATGGGTCGTATTACAGCCTATCGGACTGGAACATGACCCAGATCCCCGTTCTGAATGTGCCTGAGAACGCAGTGAAAACGGGCAAGACTGGGCATAAATTGGTTTGAATGGAAACGTCCTAGAACAGGTTGAAACTTACTGTGAACGGGGTTAAACAGGTTGAGGACGGATTGGAACTTGTTAAGAACGGACTACAAACGACATTGTGCGTAATCTTCCCATTTTAAACGTTGTGCGAACGTTCTACAAACCGTCTGCAGTCGTCATGGACTTACTTCAAACTGTGTTGTGTTGTAGTAAAAGAAAAAATTGCACGTTTGAACCCGTTTTCATCCCGTTTCATGAAATTGTCAGAACGAGCAGGAACGTTTTTCGAACTAGTTGGGTGTGAAGGGGTACCCCAAGTCTAATAATTGTTTGTGTGTGTGTGTATTTATTTTCCTAAGTACTTCCTGACTCCTGAGACACTAGATCGGAACAGAAGCTACTGTTAATTCGAATCTGCCAGTGTGTTTCTGCGTATACGCTGCCTGGACATCAGTTGTTGGATCCCCTTGTTGAAGCACTAAATCAAATTATATACCTTTTGTTTTGTACACAAAATCGTTTTCTAGCATTATTATATTAATAAATAAAACTATAGGTAAATAAATGTAAACTAATAGCCTGCAGATCGAGACGCACTCTGCCGTCACGCATATTAGCCCAGTGAGGTTCTGTGTCAGTATCTATTCAGATTTCAGGTTAGCATAGATTAAATACTACCACCATGATACAATGATTAGATTTTGTTTAAAATTGTTGTTTGTTTTGTTTTGACTGTTTTCATAAAGTTTCTAAACCAAACGAATACATTTACGGCTTGGCTGCTTTACCAAATAAGCTATCCTCTTGATTTTTTTTCCATTGGACATTAGGTTCTTCCTATAATTAAGGACGCCATAAATACAGTAATCTAGAGAAAGACATAGTAAACATTAGCGTTTACAACTCAAAATGTGCGTTAATAAATATTTTTCTATAAAACTGATAAAATCTATAAAGTTTGTATTTTGTTGTTATGTTGTTTTCGAATGAGATAAATTATTTAAAAACATATTTTTGACAACTATGCATTGTTTGTAAAGGCAACAAGACTGACAGAAAATGAAGACCGATCAGAGGTGAGATATTTTATAACTGTTGAAGTGGGTATTAAAGTGGCTGGCGGATCCACAATTTTTGGTCGGTTGTGTGGCGAGAGTGCCAATCGAATCTATGGTGTGAGGATCAGAACCAGTAGAAAAACATTTGTGGTTTATCCTTAACTATCTTTGAAAAAGCATCAGAGTATTAACCATTTTCGGTCTATTTTCAAAGACTTCACATTGCGTCACCGACACCACAAAGAGACACAAACTTCAAAAATCATATTTTTTCTTTTTTTTTTCTTTTGACATTTAGATTATGTAATATGAACTTTAACTTTTCACCTAACTGTTAAGTGTGCAACTACACTATACAGTTAATTAAGCTAATTAGCAATAGCCTACTAACCGGGAACAATGGAAATTTTGTTTTTAAGAACAGACACAAACTTTCAAAGTTTATTAAAAGACGCACGTGCTGCTTTGTATGGTTAGCCATCAAGGCCATAATGAAAACGCCATTGTCTTTTTTACGCCGTTACGTTGTTTAATTCCAAACAATCACAAGCTTTAAACAGCGCCGAACGAAAGGGCAATATTATATGCGCCGTTTAATTTTTTTTGTTTAAAAACGCCGTAATTATAAGATTGGCCGAAAGGGTCACAATGAAAGCGGTGTTAGTTTAATTTTAAGTTTTAACGCCGTTACGCTGTTATGTTGTTGTTGGTTACGTTGTTTTTTTAAAAATATGAACTCTTAACTTTTCACCTGCCTGTTAAGTGTGCAACTACACTATTATGTTAATTAAGCCAATTAGCCATAGCGCACTAACAGAGGAAAACGTTTTCAAGAAGAGACACAAACTTTCAAAGGGTTATCAGAAGACGCGTGTGCTGCGTTGCTAACGTTGTGATCAGGTCAATGAGGCCTGTCTGGTGTAGGGCTAGCCGTAAAGATTAAATTCACTAATTTCCTAGGCATAGCGGTACCCAATTTGCAGTAACCTGCAAAAGGCCTATACACATGGATCAAGTGTGGAATTATTAGTAAAAGCATACTAGTTTCAGTGGGATAAACCTAGTTTTAGGCCTATTATAATCACCCTTGATTTCAATGGAAAAACATTGGCAAAAACAAAGTTTGTGTCTGCCGACAACGGAACGGAGCGCGTACAGCGCGTAAAATGAGATTTTTATTTTCACAAAGAGACACTAACATTGCTGTAGGTGTTGCTGGTGTAAACAACCTATGCTGGGTATATTTTTATCTTTATAATGAACGGACACAATTTTGTAACGCTAATTTACATAATAATGGTAAAGCTAAGAAATGAAAAAAATATATTGAACATTTAAATTGTGTAATATATATCTTTACACATGCAAAAAAAAATATTCAAAATTTCCATATCTTGATAGGGAAATGTAGTCCACGTCAAACGTAATTTTTTTCAAAACCTTTTTTTAGTCAAAATTGAAGTTTGTGTCTCTTCGTGAAAACGGTGACGATTTATGGGTTTTTGTCTGGTGCCAGGTAGTGGGAATATAAAAAAAATTATAATATTCAAAATCAAAAAAGTGTAATTAAAAGTCAATTTGAGTTTTTCATATTTCTTTTTTGTAGATCAATATGACAATTATTGAGCAGGCAGACAGGAATGATGATTTAGGCGAGAAGAACCAGACGTACAAAGATTTAAGGGAGAATGACGATTTAGGCGAGAAGAACCAGACGTTCGAAGATTTAAGGGAGAGTGATGATTTAGGCGAGAAGAACCAGACGTGCGAAGATTTAAGGGAGAATGATGATTTAGGCGAGAAGAACCAGACGTGCAAAGATTTAAGGGAGAATGAAGATTTAAGCGAGAAGAGCCAGACGTACGAAGACTTAAGGGAGAATGAAGATTAAAGCGAGAAGAACCAGACGTGCGAAGATTTAAGGGATAATGAAGATATAAAGGAGAACGATGATAGCTTTTATATAAAATATTTAGCAAAAATAAAAGAAATGTAAAGACAGAAATGTCTCATAAATTTAAATATAGATGTCTCTATAAACAATAGGGGTGTCAGTTAAGGAATTGGAGAATCACGAGTATAACAATTCATTGACATTTTGTTGAGTACTGTGATAAGACGTCATAAATGAACTAATATGTTGGCCAATTAATAATATGAAGCCTTGGAAACATATATCAATTTTACCTAGCTATCAATAGTGACGCTTATTTTCTCAACTATATAAATAACATATGTGTAGAGTTTTTTTAAAAAACTATATTGGAATATATACATAGAATGATATAGGGACAAATATTTTGTTGCTCAGACAGTTGATAGCTTTAGTGTTCTTCATCTTATTTACAATGTAAACGATAAGAATCAGTAAAAAATTAACTAAGGGAAATTTTCTTTTTAATTTTTTATTATTATTTTTTTTTTTATAGATGACAGCTATGTTGTTTGTGATTTTACCAAATTTGTATTAACATTTGTGGATTTGCTTTTTTTTGGTTTTGTTTTTTTATTTGTTTTTATTTTATTTTATTTTATTTTTTGCTCACATTCTTAAAGCTAATCTGTACATGGATACAATTGTATCATTGCTATTGTTTTGAAATATATATGGTATTTTGTGTATTTGGGTGTACCATTCTTTGCCAACTTCCTCATTTTGTTGTATTTTTTTTAATACGAACTTTTAAATGAAATAATAGATTTGATTAAACTGAAATACTCCTATATCGGAACTTCCGTGTTGTTTCCAACACCATTATATTTAAGATAAATTTACATGTAAGTTTACATTTATCTCATGAATAGGTGCGGTGGGATGTAACTATCTAGGTTGGTTTCTGCGACGTCAGAAATTAAAAGGACCCTCACCCTAAACTGGATCTTCGCCAACACATAATAATTTCTTCCTTGTAAGTTTATTAAACTTTCCCGAAAGTGTCAATCATTTGAGCTGATCTTTTTTTTTATATCTGGTCTAGGACGTTTCCCTTCGAACGGTGTTCATATCCACACCCTTCTCCGAATCGTCACAAAAATCATTTCTTAAATCTTAAAAAAATATTATAGAAAGTGTTCTTTAGACACATTAATAAAGTCTTAGTGACGTTTAGGTCTGGGACATCATAAATTTAAATGACTCCCAAATTGACACTTTAAGTTGGATTATTACTACTTTCTTAATCCTCTTCAAAGAGCTGGGCCCAGAGAACGACATTTACAGGTAGAGATTGTAGACCGGAGATTATGGTTATGATTATGGCACCTCTAGTTGGTCGGAAATGGCACTCTCAGACTGAATTGGAATATAATTTTCAGTTTTCTCCACTTTTAAATTTCGGAAAAAAAAGGGATGGTGGGCCGGCTGGGCATCTTGAATCTGCCACTGAAATTCTCATAATAAAAAGTTTTTAAAATTATCCTTTTAGTCATAATTATGCCCGCTTATATATTTCGTGCAAACTAACATTCATGAAAATAATGATTTATTATCTACTGATTAGCTCATTTGGATCAAAACAGACTACAGGTGGTGAGGTCAGCAGTGAATCGGGTAAATTTTCCTCCGTTGGACAGACCTGACGTCGTCGGCCCAAGAATATTAATTTGCTTATCCAAGTAACATTATTTTGATTGTCAATCCCTATTTTTGATCTTTAAAGCACAATTCTCAGCAATATAAAGACACTTCTTATGATCCCTAATAGAGATTGTGACAAACGAGAGATAGCTAGTACTGGTTTACCAGCTCAGACACGAAGAGACCCTTAAGGGAGCATTAAGTTATTGCTCGAGCTAGTTCCCACCTCGAATGCTTTGAGACTTTGGAATAAGGCATTATATACAGTAAATCCAACTACATCACATATTCCTGACCCCTGAGCCTGTCAGACACGTCGGACCCCTGACGGCAAGTTTCTGAGCCATCACTGCAGGAGACGCTGTTCTGATTCGTTTTAAGAATGTTTACTTCATTGTCATGTGGGTTCTTGTATTAGTAAAATCTACTGTTTAGCAGAATGTTTGTAACACAAAATGGTAGCATGTTCTAACATCTGCTTAAAATGTCTTTGAAGTAGAATTATATCTTGTAAATACGTCAAAAGAGGGTTCTTATCCATAGAAATTAAAGAATTGTGATAGGACTCTTGCGTCTACATAGGGTTATAACAATAATTTCAAAAGATATTTTTGAGGTGTGGCAGAAAGAGAACTAGTGGGTAGGATGAATACTTGAACATTAATGTTATGTCTAATGTCCCCATGTGCTGTTGCAAAGAGAATGGTGGTGGGGTGCCATTTCATCCAATTTGTAAGCTTGACCTTTAATAACAACAGTCATATTATTATTTATTTTTATATTATAAAAATTACAGTTATATAATGTTAATAAAAATAAACATAATTATTGTATCAACTGCAAACAAAGAACTTCCATCGTAAACTGAAGACAACATTCAAGGTTAAGCCGGGCACTTGCTGCGCATGGTGGTCGTCGGGAAAGCGATTCTACGGAGAACGTAGCGCCACGATGGGCGCACAACAAATCGCTTTTAATGGCAATCTGTTCAGGCGGACCCCACAAATGGCGCTGCGTTGTCCAGCGCTCAACGGGAGGAGAATTCGTACGACTGCCGCACGACGCAGTGACTGCTCAGCTTCAGTCAACATATTGTATCGGTTTTTCAGATCTGATTTGTTCTTGTTATGCATA
>NW_022734788.1:30251-36492 GCF_011630105.1 Anneissia japonica | reverse complement strand
CGAAGGCCCACCCCCCCCCCCCACCTTCCAAAAAAAAAGGCTTATTTAATCGATTTTAGAGTCTACTAATATGTACAAAATACATATATTTTTTTCTCTACGACCAATCGGGGTTGTTTTTCCCGACAGGAGCCATCTGTCCCCGACGGGGGTGGATGGGTTAGGGGAACCCCGGCCCCCCGCTAACGCCACCCCTGTTTACAGATTCAAGTTAAAATTGTGATCTAATTCCAAGATAATTTCAACCAAAGACACATTCTTCAGTTCCGATTCCATTGTAGAAATTATATAATTACGCTGATTATAATGTTACCTGAACTTGTGTTTGAATATGAATACGTCCATGAAAAATTAACATTTTCACCAGAGATGTCAGTTGGCTCTTGCATTTCCATTCTTGGTTTATTTTACAAAATCTAAATATAAAACAACTGAGAATAAATCAACTGTGTGATGATAACGGTATGATTTATGGCAGCACATCACAAACTAGTATAATTGATATACACCTATATTATTATTATTATTATTATTATTATTATTATTATTATTATTATTATTATTATTATTATTATTATTACAATTTTAGTAATATCAATGCAAAGTAAAAAAAAAAACCAAGTATGATACAACATGACAAAATATTGTTCTGTATGCTTAATATGGTTAATTATTCAATGATATGTACGGTAGTAGCCTAAATAACGCGGTGAATATATCTAATCTATCATTGAATTGGGTTATTAAACTTTGAATAATAAATATATCCACCCCTAATTATTTATTTTCAGACAAACATTTTCTATAAAAAGTGTTGAGATTTTGAGATCCTATATTATGACTTGGCTTACAATAAAACAGTATCCTATTTTAATAATCAGTCGAATGCAATCTGATCAATAAATCGCCTATCCTGACAATTACTGATAACCTAAGTTATTTCATAAACATGAAAATAACAATAGTCTTTAATAGTTAAAAGTATTTTTGATTAAAACAAAGTAAAAAATGATTTACCAAGGAAATAGAACGTCCCTGATAGTAGTCACCTACACTGTGAATGTAGTCAGCAACGCTATGATTTTGTAGTCAGCAGCACACTGGTTGTGTTGTCGGCAATACTCAGATTGTGTAGGCCTAGTCAACAAAACTCTGATTGTGTATTCGGCAACACTCTGGTTGTTTAATCAGCAACACTCTGGCTGTTTAATCGACAACACTCTGATTGTCTAGTCGGCAACACCTTAATTTGTGTCGTCGGCAACACTCTAATTGTGTATTTGGCAACATTCTGATGGTGTAGTCAGTAACACCTTGGTTGTGTAGTCAGCAACACTCAGATTGTGTGGTCAGCAACACTCTCAATCTGTAGTCAGCAACACTTTTTATACTCTGAATTGTGTAGTCGGCAACACTCTGATTGTGTAGTCAGCAACACTCTTTATTGTGTTTCACCAACACTCTGATTGTGTAGTCGGCAACACTCTGATTGTTTAGTCGTCAACACTCTGATTGTGTAGTCGGCTACACTCTAATTGTTTAGTAGGCAACACTCTAATTGAGTAGTCAGCAACATTCTAATTGTATAGTAAGCAGCACTCTGATTGTGTAGTCCGGCAACACTGATTGTTTAGTTCACAAAGACTATGTAGTCAACCAAAGTTGTGCGTGCACATCTACCGAGATTTGCCAGATGTATGGTTGAAACATTATTGTTATTGTATTATGTACGGTATATCAATAGACAATTAGATGGCTTAGAAAGGTTATTTCACTCAACTTAATATCATATATTTCTGTTAAGTGATGACAAAATCAAATACAATACACGGTAGCAATTAGCTATTTATATAAAACTCTCCATCTAATAAATAAATTAAAACAATTTTCGCACTAAGCTGGGTAGTAGAATACCATAATTTATGTGCATTGGACGCGCTGCCTTGATTTGGATTTATATTTTTAAAGTGTAAATGAATCAGCGTAGAACAGTAGCAGTTAAAGCCTAGCGATTCGTAAGAGTATGCTTCAATTTCATCATCGCTTTCCCTGTGTATTAATTTGGTTGGAAATTTATGTTGCTATAGCATTCATACTACAATATGCACCAAGTCAGACCCTCGACCTTATAAATAGCAGGGATTAGTTTCCCATTTTACATAAAGAAAAGCGCATTTCACATTAATTTATTATGTGTAAGTATTTGTATTTATCAATATAATCAATAAATCAGCATACTGATTGTGATGATAACAATAATAACAAAGTGATATTAAATATATAATTTATATTTGCTAACAAGAAGAATATCAAAGTACACGTATGATATTTGAAAAAGCCATTTTAAGCTGTAAATACATGTATCTAACCAATTAAAGACATTGGGACTGGAGCTTTAGTGTTATTTAACACCTTTGGTCTCCAATCCTTCTAATTAAAGAACAACATTTAAAGTAAGAATATAGGGAAATTAAGAAATTGTATATTAAATGTAAGGTTGTTTTATTCCAAATGCTTTATGATGGATGTGCAATCTTTGTATGCTGTTATTGATTTTTGATAAAAACAATACTTCTTGCTAGCCAGACATCAATTCCTACACTGTTTCCAGCAGTGGAAGTGGTTTAGCACGTCAGCTGCCCGCTATGGGAGGAGCCCGCCTCACCAATAAGCTAATTGTATTGGTTATTTTAGATTTATCTAGAAATAGTAGAATAATAATATATCATCTTTTTCTAAACGTTTACTCCTGTGTAAAAACCAGTGTGGTTACAATGGTGGATATACCGGTGTCACATTGCTATATCCTCAACAAAAACAAAAAAACTCTGAGATTTGTCGTAGGTGTTACATGAGAAAACAGCTGTAGGTCTATTGAAGTCATCGTAAACAATAAATTTAACCAAACATGATATTATTGTAATGGATTATCTTTTCGAATCGATTTTGGACTTAATATTCTGATTCTATTAAATTCTATTAAATCAAAATGTTCAAAGCTTTCTAATTAATTTTCTTCACTGCATGGAACAATGCATGCACAATCTCAATTTCATTAACTTTTAAATTAAAATTTTGAACAGATCGAACATGATATTGTAGCGAATTAAATCACAGGGAGATTCATTTTTGACCAAAACCGAAAAAAGTGAAATACTTAATGAAAAATGGGCTTTTCTAGAACAAAATGTTTGTGGTATAATCTAAATAACTATAATCCCACCGATGATTTCACTGGTCTGCAATGCAATTTGTGATATGTTCAATTTGTGGGTGTTGAAATAAAATTAAGTGATAAATTACACCAAATGGGTAATAAAGATACTTACAAGATTATGATTAATTGTTTATAAATACGTAGATTAAAGATGTCGTATTTTAACAATGTAAAAAAAAGTATCCAATTGAAGTTTCGCTGATATTTTAATTTTTATTTAATGTATCGAATGTTTAGATTTTAATATTTTTGTTGGCTCATTAATACATTTCAAAAGGTAATATTTACAAAAACATTAATTTAAAGTTTTAGTCTTTCTTTATTTAAAGGTTATTTGCTTTTAATCAACAATCAAACAAGTATTTTTTTAAAGAGTAATGACAAATAATAACATACTGTATGCTTTTTGTGTTTATTGCTTTTAATGTGTTAAATAAAAAAAACTTTTAAATTAAAAAATATTTCTTTGCTCAGCCTTTTTAAAATATGTCTAAAATCTTGAAGGGCAACGGTATTCGTTTGAAATGCTATAGCATATTTTGCTCTATTTCCTAACCAGATGAGGGATGGGCTTATAATATAAGTTTACTTTTTAAAATATTATTTTAAAATGTAAATACATACACATTATTTAAATATCTGAAAGTGTTATTTCCTGCGAGGGTCGGTGATTATTTTAGACATTAGAATAATATTATCTTTTAAAAATGTTTAATTTGTACATAGCAGTGTTATTACAAAGCCTGACTAGGTGTCACATTGATATTTTTCCCTTTGATACCGACATTATTTGGAAGAATAAAAAAAAATCAGAAACAGCTGTAGGTCTATCATTATATAAATATTGACTTCAACAAAACATATGATATGTTATATATATATACTGTCTTTTATACACATCTAGATGTGTATAAGAGACAGATTATATACAGTAATATTATTGATTATAACGACTGTTGTTAGTTAAATTGATATAATTATATATTTAATTTGTAATTAATAATGGTACTGTTAAGTAATGCATGCCTAGTTGGTATTCTGGTCTTGCTTATCAGAATAGGCTTACAGACGGAATCTACTGTTAAAAATCGGTACAATGTATGCGTTTACCAATGATTTAATTAATCTTTGTTTTAATACGTCTAGTTTCGTCCTGTGGTGACGTATGGTATTAAGAGTGTTTGCTATGCCATGAAGTTAGTTCTATGAATTTGGTGTTACTGATCCAGGTATTGAGCTCGTTACTCTAATAATTGTTATTCTATATGTGTGTATTACCTGTCTCTTATACACATCTAGATGTGTATAAGAGACAGGGCTGACACTAACTGAAAATATCCATTATTGTAAGCCATTAAATCAAACATATTGTAGAGTCCAGTTTTCAAATTAATTTTATTCACTTCATGGTAATTAATTCATTGGTTTTTTTTTCTCCACGGTGCTAACGTCAGCAGATGTTTGAATGTGAATTTTAGTTGGTGAAACAATATTCTGTTTTGAATTGTTGTTCCGAGTCACCATATTTATTATAACATCATCACGAGTTTGCAATTAAACAATATTATTGCTTCGCTTAGCATTTTGGATTATGCATGGTATTTTATTTTCGTTATTGTAGTGAACTACATGACTTTTACATTTATTTTGTTTTTAAAGTCTGAAATTTCGAGCGCGATGTATATCGTTTGCTACAGCATAGACCTATTTTGCATGTATATATAAAGCAACGGATAAGTCAGTAACATTTGATAACATCCCAATTGAGAAAGTTTAAACTTTGAAGTATTTGGGAGTACCTTTTGGTAAAAAACAGTAAAGTTCATATTCATAATATGAGCAAAACTATTAAAAATTTACATCTATTTTACAGATTAAAAGGGTTTACTTCTCCTGAAATTATTGAAAAATGTGTTTTACAATATTCTATTTTTATCGCATGTTGATTACTGTGCAACTGTCTGAGGTTCTAGTGCAAAGGCAAAGAGTTCAGAATAGAGTTGCGAGATTAATACTAGGTGCTGATATTAGAAATCCTGTATAACATGACTTTGGATGTTTAACTATTGAATAAAGAATTGTAAATCATACAGTATGCACAGGGATTGAATAGACCAGTTCAAGGGTCATTGGCCACCATGTTTCCATGAAAAAGGCAACACTTCGAGGCTCACCAACATAAGTCACATTTATATATAAGAACGTCAGACTGACACCGATTCCGAAAATCAGCAGACGGTTTTACCATAATTGTTTTATTTTGTCAGTTTTGAACAACATTTATGAAGATGTTGAGATGCACTTAATAAAGATCTCTTTCTACTAGTAGAAAGCGAGCTGCTTAGCTCAGTCGGCTAAATTGGTGGTAGCCATTGTGTGTACGCTGAACCGTGGATATCTCTTGGTCCCCGTTCCAATTCCCATCGCCGCTCTCCTTGTAATTCAGTTGGAGGACTGAATGCAAGTTACGATGGCGCACCGTCATTCGGAGGAAACGTTCATAATTGTTGAATGCAGGGACCTATCCCTAGTAATACATTAAAAATACAAATTATAATTCGAGACAAATAATTATTCTTTACATGATATGACCCATGTCATGTGTACATCGTGGACTCAAGCGGTAAAGTAGTGCGTACCGTCCCGATTCAAGGAATGACGCCGGGACCGTATTGATAATAAATAATGGCTACGTTGAATTTTCTCTAAATTGTACAATGCAGATAGGGCCTACCCATCATTATAAAGTTAATATACAAACGAACATTTAGTAACAAAAATATTTTGAATGATACGAACGTGAAACGTTCCCAACGACAACACATGATTATTGGGACGAAGAATCCCTCATTGTCGTTGTACGTCGTGAAGTGAGTCAACTTTTCGGCCCAACCAGGGCCACTAGCGACAGGCCTAGTAATCTAGGCCTAGTTATCGATGGGAACTAGTAGTTATGACGGTGGGAGACAATTATAACCCTGTAAGTAATGTGCTCTTGCCCCCCCCCCACAACCTCCCCGCCCC
>NW_022734788.1:25170-25928 GCF_011630105.1 Anneissia japonica | reverse complement strand
ATTGCACACCGTTTTTTTCATTGTTTTTACATTATATATATATATATATATATATATAATTATATAATATGCATATTTGATGATAAATAATTACTTTACCTTAATTTTTTCTTCTGTAAATTGTTTAGTTACTTTTCGCCAGTTGAGCTGAAAATAATCAATTAGCGCATTCATGAGATTATATATACATATATCCAGGGGGCGAAGCGAATTTTTATTACTTATTTGATAGGCATCGAGTTACTATAATATGACTTCTGTAGGCTAGCTTTCTAATGTTGAAATCAGCTTCCAAAACCAAAACATTTTGAATAAAGCAAGAAACAAAGAGTATGCAATGTAACCATCTAATTTATTTTCAAATCCTCATTCTTGAAAGTGAAATTCTATATTTTGGAAATTTTGCATGAAATCTGTCAACCGTTGTCATGGTCGAGGTTGCTTTACCTATCACGATATATTCCAACCATCATGAGGCTATCTAAATGAGCATTTGTCATAACAGAACGCAAATTATTTTTAATTGGTCTCATTAAATTATTATTATTATTATTGTTGATAATAATTTAATGAGACCAATTAAAAATAATTTGCGTTCTGTTATGACAAATGCTCATTTAGATAGCCTGAGTATTCTGAGTATACTGAGTATTCGGTACATTTCCACGTCAGGTAGGGCAAAATTACACCTATACATGTTTCTCCTGACGCAAATCCAGTTATTGTCTCTTATTCCATCACGACAATAACAATTACTA
>NW_022734788.1:23753-25147 GCF_011630105.1 Anneissia japonica | reverse complement strand
ACACTGCAGTACCCGCTGCTTACTTGGACTCGAATTCAACCCTGGCCATCAGGCGCAAGCTCGGTGGTCTAGAGGTATGATGCCAGGCTAGTGATCTGGAGATCGTGGGTTCGAGTCTATTTATTATTATTGTTATTGTTGTTGTTGTTGTTGTTGTTGTTGTGATGAAAAGTTAACACAAACAATATGGTGGCTAAACGAATATTAAATGTAAATTTGTTTTTTATTTGTTTGTTCCCCGACAAAATTTATCGTCTTCCCCGACAAAATTTATCGTCTTCCCCGACGGGACCACCACTGTTAAGGGGTTTAAAACAGATGCGTTTTATCGTCTATGTACCTTGAGTAGTGAAGGGCCTTAAGAGGAAAGGACCAAATGCGTTTCGTTGGATGTTGGCCATGAACATGTTTGCATATGATGGAGACATCTTGATAAGCATGGACATACCTTGTATCTTCAAATAGGGCTTACCATTGAATGTAAAATGGTTATGTGTTAGGATAAACTTAATGATGGGTGTAATGTCGGTGGCAGCATCAGTGAAAATGAATAAATCAGCAAGGTATCAGAGCAAGCTTAGATGCCTTTTTTGGAATAATTATCATCAGCGAACACAACTCAAAAATATTCAACAAACCAATGAAAAAACACTCAACAATTTATGCAATTGCGGAAACAAAGAAAACTGCTCATTAAACGGTAAAATGCCCTATAATAAGATCCCATAATATATAAAGCCACTATAACAATGCAAGAATACACCAAACATATAATAATAATTAGAACATCAATGAATTGACAGGTTAGAAAAAGAGGACCTAATGTATTCAGAATATAGATATTTGACCTGTCCTCAAATTCTTCAGTATGTGTGACAAATGAATAACAAGTTGGCTGTTAAAATAATCTCAAAAGAATGTAAAGTATAACATGATTGGTCGAATGTTTACATAAAAATATGCACATGGTGTTAGGAAACTTGTGTAGTCCAAGCCTCACTGCCTCAAATATTTGTATCAAGGAGGAGTCCAAAATACTATTTCTGAAGGCAATAGGTATTGGTGAGATATGAACATTTTAATAAAATATATAATAAATAAAAAAAAAATATATATATATATATTTTACTGAACAACTAAATGCCTTGTACAAGACAATAAGTCCCCCATGCATTAACTATAGTAATGCTTTCCCATAGTCTACCACTTGCTCATTCATTGTTCACCCTTATCACTGTTTATTTATACATTATCATTAATCCTTTATAGACGTATGCCGACTTGCTTTGACTTAATTACCGTATTGTTTCTCAAATTGTATATTGCCAAGATAGTTTCTCAATATGTTCATTTTATGTCAAGCGTTGACAAAGACTACAGGAGTAGCCGAAATA
>NW_022734788.1:19809-23399 GCF_011630105.1 Anneissia japonica | reverse complement strand
GCTCGAAGAGTGCACGATATCACAGATAGAGCTTAATAGAAATAAAACAATAGCAGATGAACTTGGTTACTTTATATCTTTAATCGCTACAAATTTGTTTCATATGACCACACAGGGCCACACTCATCAGGCGAATTGTAAAACATGAATGGTCATTCATGTATGTTCCATCCTCAGCCTGTTTTTTCCAAATAGGATTTGACGACGGAGGTCCACAATCGCATTTCAACTCAACATCATTACCAAGTTTTGCTTCTACACTTTCAAATATTATAACTAAGAGAAGCAAACAAAATTTAAAATATTTTACGATAATAGACAATCGCATCGTAACCGAAAATGGTAAGAAATCTTTCATTGTACATAATGTACAAAAAGGAAGTATCGTGTCTAGATATCAAAAAGGGGATCTCTTTCCAAAAATCTGTGGAGATTAAAGCTAAATTACTGATTAGTTGTAGTTAATAATATTTAATTACAAAGGGGGCGACTTGATTAAGGGGGCGACGTGTTTAGGGGGTGACTTTGTTAGGGCGAGCATTATAACCATTAAACCACAGAGGCTTCATGGTTGAAAAATACTAGATATTTCTAGCCGTAAGTACGACAGAATAGTATAAATCAACAATACCAAACATATTTCAATTAATAATAATGCTCATAACATTCGTCTTCAGATCAATTTTGCAAATATATTTAAAAAAAAAACACACATATTCACACTCATAAAACATATGAAAGATTGTTTCAACGGCACTGTTGCAGAAAGTGCATAAATTGCCATGAACTTTACCAATTCTAAAAAGAAATTCGTTTTTCCAAATATTCAATGAATTGTTTGATATTTTAAACACTACTATTGGCAAATCCTTCGCAATTTATGACAGTATTTATATCGGTTTGCCATTTTGTTTCATAGTTATCACAAATATAATTTTGTATATTCAAGGAGCTACATTGATGTCCCTAAAAATAACATACAGATTAAATACGTGCTCTGTATCTTATCTAATCAAAGTCATGAGTCATGATGCTTATTTATTGCTTCGCTTATCTGCTTATTATAGATTCATTATCAGCCCACGTTTTTAAATTAAAAATGCTGTTGCCCTTTACCCTGTATGTTGTAATTGAACCATACACTGCTTTCATGGGCATCTGGCTTTTAACTTTATAGCCTGGTTCACGTCGAACTTTTATCTAGATAGAGATCCACTTAACTAGTTAAAAGTTCGACTTGAACCACTCAATTATAGCTAGATAAAGGAATTAAGTCACTTAAGTTAAGTGACTTAACTTTACTAGAATAACGGTAAATTAACTTGCTTAACGGTAAAGTCGGCTCGGATTACAAGGACACGATTACGTAACGTAGGCATCTAAGCCAGCGTTGTTGCATTGTACCACCATTATCATCTTCTGGCTGGCAACAACGTACTCCAACAATGCTAACAACAGCATCGATAGTCTCATTAGTCTGGTTTTCAGAAATTATTTGTAATGGGTAAAAACCCAGCAAACGTCCGTTTTACGAATAGTCGATATTACCAATGACCTTTGCCCTTTGCATCATCGACCAAGTAGTAAGTCCGATTGCGTACGTTTTTCAAAGTGATAATGCATATTTTTCTTAATAATAAAATCAGATTTGTTTATTTATTTATTGACAATTCAATATTTTCCATTTCTGCTATAATAGTCGCTATTAATTCAGTTTCAACGAACTACCACCAACGCCAGTCGTTAAATTAAAATGAGCGCACATGTTTACGATGACGAAATAAAAAAGAAACTTATTTGACACCGCGAAGCTAGATTTTCGCGAAGTGCATGTAAACAACACAATTGAGCGATCTAAAAACTACAAAACAGGACAGAAAGGTCCATAAAGTATGCAGACGTTTTAATGAAAATTAAAACAATATTTTGTTAAATGGAAGAATGCTAGCTAGCGATTAAAATAATTCGTTTTTTATCGAAGGTCAATTTAGCTAGGGCCTAGAGAATCTACTACTTAGATTGCGATAGAACACGCTGCTGCACTGTCGTTGTTCGGACTGGTCGGCTAGGTTAGGTAGTGGAAACTCACACCTTCTCTACAGTAGTTTACAATTTTTTTGAACGAATACCACTTGGTACTAGAGGTTCGTAAATTACAGTAGATGTTTTATTAAACAAGCCTTTCCACCGTGTGACGTCGACGACCTGAAACTGGCTCAGCTGGCTGTTTATCTGGCTCTAACTTGGCATCGAACGCAATTAGGGGATTATCGTATCATGTTTCAAGACGGGTATATCTAGATAAAGTTCGACGTTAACCAGGCTTATGAGTTTTAGTTAAAGTGGACCATGCATCGTATCGATCTGTTATTTGCCGTGTAATCAACTACGCACACGCAAAATGATTGTGAAGAATGAGCTGATTTTATCGGATTTAAATTCCCAAATAATGGGAGGTTAGAAAGACACATAATTATTTATAATGTGGAATTATTCAGCATGAGTGACAAACGAAATACAAGTTGATCGTTGCCATATATTTACATATGTTATGTACGTAAATTCTGATGGTAAATAATTAGGTGTGAATAGACGGATAAATGAAACACAGTACATGTCTCGATCAGATCTGGTGGAAAAATTATAGGCCATGCAATATGTTATTGCATTGATGACGAACTAAGCTCATACAGAGTGCTACTGTGTTGTGCTTTTATAATTTTATTTAAAAAAATACTAAAACAAACATCTTTGAAATATATATACAGTATATTACTAAATTATGACATTTCTTTTTTCTTAAATTGTTCTCATAAAAACTTGGCAGTGGCTATGTTTACGACGAGTTGCCCTAATCATAAATTATCTTACCACAGCCCCAACTATGGTGGGGCTGAGGTAGATACACCCTCCATCTGTAAAAGTCCTCCTGTGGTTCCCCTCTATTTCCAATTCCTAGATCGGTCACTGTATACTTTAATAAGCATCTTTTCAGCTCTACGTTTGAATTAAAGGAAGGATAGCTTTTACTTTTCATATTTCTGTACTTTACTTTTTATGACCTGAAGAAAAGTCTCCACCATGGTTACGCCGAAGGTTCAGCAGCGGCGCCAGAGATTTGCCGACAAGGGGCCCGACATGTCCGACAGAGGAGTCCTAACTAAGGGGTTGACTAGAGTCACGGTCGACAGCCAGAATAAAACAATTATTGGTATGGTTCACAGAGAGGTTTTATGGCCTAGTATGGACCAAATTGAGCTTTTAGGATGCATTATGTGGCCGTTTGTTGTTTTTTATTTGGTTTACCCCATTTGCCTATTGAAATATATATATATATATATATATATAGACAAAAAAAAAATGAGAGGTTCAACAGTAGCTTTGATTAGACATATTTATTACTATTTAGTTTCGTGCTACACATACATGCTGCAGCACTCTTCAGATAAAATAGTCTAATGACTAAGATTATCACAGATTGATTAATTGTAAGACTGAGCATGTGCAGAGTAAATTCGGTAGTTGAAAGGCAGCGGTACACTGTGATCATTAAGTAATTAACAAAGGATTAAATGACAATGAATGATAAA
>NW_022734788.1:10467-18847 GCF_011630105.1 Anneissia japonica | reverse complement strand
TGATAGACATAAGTCAGGATTGTTCATTATTCGGCACATGAAAACATCCTTAATAATAATTTTTTTTATTTTTCTTGAAAACAGACGATACGTTCTAGAATTCTTGATATGACTGGTAGGCTGGATATAGGACGATAATTATTGCAGTCATTCTTATCGCCAGTTTTAAATAGAGGAAATAACCTGGCTAATTTAGTGAATTCTGGAACAACACCGCTAAGTTAAAAATATGACAGAGTGGAGAGGCTAAAATTGAAATAATATTTTTAAGTATTTTACTACTTACTTTATCAATGCCTTCAGAGTTTGATGATTTCATTTTGTTAGCAATACAGAGAATTTCATTTTCATCGGTAGGAATAAAATATAAGGAACTGGGATAATTTCCATTGAAATATTGCTTAAAATTTGTATCAGAAGGCAATACAATCTTATTAGCAAATTTTCCACCAACTTCGCTAAAAGGTATCAGCTATATTAACTTGATTGAAACTATTGCTATCCTATCAGGGGACACATCACCAGTTTTTCCCCTTCCGAGAACCTCATTGATAACTTTCCAGGTCTGCTTTGAGTCAACATAAGAACTTTTAATAGCACGGAAATAATAATCACGTTTATTAATTCTAATGAAATGAGTTAATTTATTCCTGTATTGCCGTAATTTTAAGTTTGATGGTACTTTTAAATATTTTTTGTACAATAAATTCTTTTTGTTAATTGACTTAAGAATGCCTTTTGTAATCCATGGTTTATTTTCTTTTTATTTTTATTTAAAATATCTAAAAATATTTTGGCACGAGTTGTTTCTGTGGAAATATCTAAGTTAAAATCTCCTAATTGTTTATTTACTCTGTTAATATTGTGAAGAACCTTGTCAAGTTTATCATGAAATTAGAAATTAGAAATGACAGAATTAGGAGGACGATAAATAAAACCAACTATGATATTTTAGATTTTTGTATATCTTCAATAAACAATGAATCAGACATGCCGTCATAAATTGTTAAATCTGTCCGAATTTTAAAATTAAACTTTTCATTAATATATAGATTAACGCCACCTCCGTCTCTGCCTTCTGTGTTTATATTAATTATGCTGTAACCATTCAATTTAAGTAGGTCAGTATAAGTATTATTTTTAATCCAAGTTTCTGAAAATCATAATGCATTAAATTGATGTCCCGAACACGACAAGAGTGCAGATATTTCATCAAAATGAAGCGATACACTTCTTGCGTTTAGTGGAACAAAGAAAAAAGAATATATGTGATATATATATATATAAATTATATATATATTATTATATATAAATATTATTTCATTTATTTTTCGAAATTAATTATGTCATCATCAGGAATGCCTGTTGATTACATAATTAATGTCGAAATATTGAATCCCGGTACGATGGCGTGTATTTCGATACTTGGAGTATATATTATACTATCTTATCTGAAATTAATCAGTGGACCTTTCGGTATACAATAGAGGTTTTAAGAGATTTCGAATGAGCGCTAAAATAGTGAAGATAAGAGTGAGAGTGGGTTTAAAATGAAGAGAAGTGCGGTTATAAAGTTGAGGACAACAAAGGAGGTTTACAGTCAGATTGTTTAGTAGTGAACTTAATGCTATTGTGAAAGGTGTTAGTATGATTGATTAAATTCAGCGAGTGAGGCCTACCCGTGAGTCCATATAAAATATCGTCTATGTACCTTGAGTAGTGAAGGGGCTTAAGATGAAAGGACCAAAAACGCATTTGGATTTTGGCCATGAAAATGTTTGCGTATGATGTAAACATCTCGATAAGCATGGCGTGGCCGTATCTTGTATCTTCAAATAGGGTTTTCCATAGAATGTAAAATGGTTATGTGTTAGGATGGGTGTACTATCGGTGGCAGCATCAGTGAAAAATGAATAAATTAGCAAGGAATCAGAGCAAGCTTAGATGCCTTTTTTTTTAAAACAATTGTCATCAGCGAACACAACTCAAAAATATCCATATATATATATTTTTTTTTTCCCGGCTTTTTTCTTTGTGTTCTTGACTTCAATATTGTCTAGCGCATAGAGACCTCGTTTATTTGCGCTACTCTATATAAATCCATCTATTATTATTATTATTATTATTATTAAAAAACACTAACATTTATGCAATTGCGGAAGCAAAGAAAACTGCTCATTAAACGGTAAAATGCTCTATAAGAGCCCATATTATAAAAAACCACTATAACAACGCAAGAATACACCAAACATATATTAATAATTAGAACATCAATGAATTGGCAGGTTAGAAAAACACATAAGACCTATTATTCAGAATATGGATAATTGACCTGTCGTCAAATATTCTTCAGCATGTGTGATAAATGAAATACAAGTTGGCTGTTAAAATAATCTCAAAAGAATGTAAAGCATATTATTGGTCGAAAGTTTACGTAAAAAATTTGCACATGGTGATAGGACAGTCTGTGTAGTCCAAGCCTCACTGCCTCAAATGTTTGTATCAAGGAGAAGTCCAAAATTGAGAGGAAAGATGTGAGTGGTGATACGGTTGTCATAAAGTTATAAGGGCGCCCTCAAAATTATTTCGAGGGAACGAAATACTATTTCGAGGGAACGAAATACTATTTCGAGGGAACGAAATACTATTTCGAGGGAACGAAATACTATTTTGAGGGAACGAAATACTATTTCGAGGGAACGAAATATTATTTCGAGGGAACGAAATATTATTTCGAGGGAACGAAATATTATTTCGAGGGAACGAAATAATTAAATATTTTTTCTAACCATGTCCCTTTTTGGGCTCCGTAAAAATACTATTTCTGAAGGCAATACGTATTAGTGAGATAAGAACATTTTAGTAGAATATATAATAAATAAAAAAAAATATATATATATTTTCTAAACAAATAAATGCCTTGTACAAGACAAGTATTTTTGTAGGTGTCAGAAAATGCAACTTACTCTACGTGTTCTGTCTCGCATGCTTTTTGTGTCTGTTAATTAAAATAAGAAAACCATTAACAAAAAATATATGAATAAATGCCCCCATTTTCTAAAGCAGTAGATTACTCCCTTAAATTCTTTACCACTTATGAGATCAGGTTTTTTATGGACCCTAGTAATTTTGGTCTGTAATTGGAATTAAACATGAAATAATTAGAAAAAAAAATCAAATCATCATTTATAGCTGCAGAATGGGGTTTTAATCGGAGGTGGTCTTTCATTGGCGGGACAGAAAACAGTATTACTACTACAGACTTCCTGTTTGGATCTACACAGCAACTTGAGCAAGGACAGAAAAAGCATTGGCTGCTAACTGCTGCTAAAAACTCATTAGAAACAGACCCATTAGGAAGCATACAGCTATTAAGTTCCCCAGACAAAACTGCAGAATCCAATTCAGTTTTCAAGTGATTTAGTGAAATGGTTTGTATTTTGCTTAATTATAATGCTAATTTTATTTAAAACAATCATTAAACCCATTATTAGTTTAGGGCCTATGCTTTGAAGGAAGTTCCTGATTATTTACTTGCTTTCAGGTAGTAGATACAGTAGTAGCAAATTAGCAAAGGGGGCGACTTGGTTAGGGGGTGATATTGTTAGGGCGAGCATCATAACCATTAGTACCCTAGTAGGTTTTGTATACACTCTGAGGTCATGAGAATATGCACTCTGAGAATTTGACTTCAGAAATTGGTTTAGGGTGGTCCAAGAATCATTTTTGGCTTGGTAACAAAATTTTCAAAAGGTGGTAAAAGGTCAGGGTCAAAGGTCATTGCTATAGGGTTATCATATCTCCACAACCACTTGTGGTAGAGAGTTAATTTTGGTGTCTATTTGTTCAGAACATTCATATTTTTATTTACTCTAACAGAACATTTTGCTAAAAAATGACCGGAAATGCAGTTTCTCACCTTTGACACGTTTCAAGGTCATAACAATAGGGTCATAGCAAAGGTCATAACAATAGGGTCATAACAATATCTCCGCAACCACTAGTGGTAAACTCTAGTTATAACAACCCTATAGCTATGACGTTTGACCCCGAACTTCTGACGTTTCGCCACATTTTGAAAATGTGTTACCAAGCTAAAAATGATTTTGGGCCACCCTAAAATTTCTAAAGTCAAATTCTCTGGACCTCAAAGTGCATACAAAACCTGATCTGGCTACTAAAGTATAGACCACAGAGGCTTCATGGTTGAAAAGATTAAAATACTAGATATTTATAGCCGATACGGCTAGAAATATATGGTAGTATAAATCAACAATACCAAACATATATTTCCATTAATAATAATGGTCATAACATTGGTCTGTTATCAATTTTGCAAATATATTAAAAAAAAACACCACATATTCACACTCATAAAATATATGAAAGATTGTTTTAACTGAACTGCTGCAGAAAGTGCATACATTGCCATGAACGTTACTAATTCTAAAAAGAAATTTGTTGTTTCCAAATGTTCAATGAGTTGTTCGATATTTTAAACAGACCACTGCAAGGTATTACATTGACTATTGACCAATCCCTCGCAAATTATGACAGTATTTATATCGGTTTTCCATTTTGTTTTATAGTTATCACAAACATAATTTTGTATATTCTGGGCAGGAATTCCTGGCAATTGCGTGAACGGTGTCGAGCGCAGTGGCGTGTATTTTATTTCTTGGGATGTGTATAATCATTTCTTTTCGATATTAGTTAAGTAAACAAATCAGTATTGACTAGACAGTGTATTAGTTAAGTAAGAAATGTCTATAGCAAGATAAATGTACTATGTTATTATTACTCTTATATTGTGAATTATTGTTGCACGTATCTTTAGCGATTGTTCCTCTGTTACAAAAGAGAAACAATAAAGTTATTATTATTATAGATGGTCTATTGATGTCCCAGCCCACGTTTTTAATTAAAAATGCTGTTGCTCTTTAACCTCTATGTTGAATTGAACCATACACTGCTTTCACAGGCATGTGGTTTTAACTTTGAGTTTTAGTAACTCCCTGGTACTATTAAAATAACTAGTGCTACAACTGTAGTTTAGGCCCAAACTACTCTAACCTAGCTTATATGTGCTTGCCTATCACACTCAGTAACATAAACAGCACACTCGTCACTAAACTGAACTTCAGACATCACGGAAAATTGTTCGACAGAGCAGGACGTTGCTGAAATATTACTGAGGGCAATCTATGATGGGTAGGCTAGGTCTAAACTTCAAACCTGTGCTTAATTGGAAGAAGTAGTTTTAGGGCAAATATAAACTTAAAAGCTCTGCATCCTCCATAAATGGCACGACCATGCTGGAACCGCCTATCATAGATCGTCCTCGGTAATATTTCTGGAATATCCTGTTCCTTCTTATCAATTTTCCGTAATGTGTAAAGTTCAGGTTTTATAACTTTGTTGTGCTCGTTGTATTTTATTTTAGATTTATCTTATTTACTAATTATTTTGATGTTGTATTTTTCTTTTATAATTGTTAATGAACGCACTATCAATCTGATGGGTGCCGCTGATCTAAAAGGTTTTATTAAAATTCAGTTGAGTTAGTAGTGACGTGTGTGCTGTCTGTGTTATTGTGTATAAAAGGCAAGCTCGTATACTTACCTTAATATACAAATTTAGAAATTTTTATGTGAGATTGAAATCCTTTGAATTTTTTACTTCATGATAGATAGTACATCTTTGAACTGTTTACCATGTAAAAGAGTCTTAATTCTAAAAATGTATTGTGATCAAAAAAGGTATTTTTTAAAATACACTGATTGTCAGGAGCAAAATATATTTTCATACTTACTTTTATCCAGCAATTATAATTTGAATAATAACAATTTTCCCGTCACCAATAATGTTCCTATATTTTCATATTTTGCTAGTAATTAATTAAGGATTTTCCTATTCCCATACACATGTACACTCGTTTTTAAGCATTAATGAGGGAGGTTTGCTAGAAAAGGAGGGTTTTCCCGAACCATAAAACCCCCCTGGATACGAGTCTGATTATTACAGGGCATATAAATGGTGTTGGAAAAAAACAGCCCTTAAGATGTTTATGAAATCACTACCTCATGTTTACATGCTTTGGCCAAGCTTGGGATCATTTAATGTGAGAATGGGATGCAAGGAATTTTTGTGTAGTCTTCTCGTAATGAAGAAAGTATCTGCTAAAGATGCCTCAACTTTACGATGGAAAAGATTCAAAACTCTGCCAAACAATCAAGGTGTAGATAAGCTACCACCAACTGCAGGAGCCTTATTTCAGCATATATTGCGTGTAAATCTGCAGGCCAATATATGGAACCAGGATACTGTTATTCATCCAGAAATCCCTGATCCATGCAAACTGGGCTGGGTTATGGAAGATGGTAAATTGAGACCTGTCTTGTTAGCAAAGCAGGCTGCCCGTGAAACAATTGCTGAGCTTATCAGATGTACCTGTTCAATATGTACATGTTCAAATAGTACATGCACGTGTAGGAGAAATAATCTTCAGTGTACTGAGATATGTAACTGCGAAGCGGAAGGGAGTTTCTGCAACACCTTTCCATTGTTGTCGAGTGTTTCTGATTCATCAGACAGTGATAGTGATGAAGAAAGTGATAATGAACATTAGCATATCATAAAATCACTGATGTAGGTAAATATAAGTAAATCACAAAATGTAATATGGTTACATAATACTAACACACACACACCCACACATTATATATATATGTATATGTATATATATATATATATGTATATATATGTATATGTATATATATGTATATATGTATGTATATGTACATATATGTATATAACTAGCTCTATCACATGTTTTTGTTTTACAGTACAGATTGGTTATTATTATATTAATATATATGCTAAAAAGCTAAAATAATGGAAAATGGCAGCCATTTTAAATTGTAATAGCTCAGAAATGTGTACAATATTTAATTAAGTGTTGTTTCATTGTTATGAGTGAATTTCCAATTGAATGCTGCATTTTAATAACATAAACTTACAATATTAGTGACAATTTTAGGAAAAATGGCGGCCATTTTGAAACTGCTGGCAACCTCCCTTACGTATGAAAAAAAAAATGTTGCACATACTTTTTTGATTTATCAATGTCTACTCTACATCATATCCAATTTTTAAAAAATATAGCAAAAAAAAAATGCAACCTCTGATATTGCTACATTTCGGACTGGACTAATAGGCGGGAAGGCGCAACACCATCTATACATTTGTACATTAAACATGCAAGGGCGTAATCTCTACGTTCATCAAAAATTTTCCAATTATTTTGCTGAATAAGATCAATTCCACGAAAATCTATGAATTTATATCAAATTTATATCACCATAGCCCATGTATTTTTAACAGAAATAATTACATGGAGCTCAAATAACTTAGTAATATATTAAGTACTAAGAAACATATATAATTGCCTGGATTTGTACAAAGAGTATGAAAACATGGGACTTACTATTTTGCGTTGGCTCTTCAGCTGTAAAAACAATATATTTAAATACATAATTTATCACAGAAGCACAACGATCAAAGCTCTTTGATTATAAGCTGCTCCTTTAACTTTCTTATTGTATTATTATTTTTAATTAAGACAAGTGGAGGTGGTTCTCCATAGCAAAGTATACTTTAACAATGTGATTCTTACTTTCTTAAAAATTCATAATATATTAAGTACTAAGAAACATATATAAATGCTTGGATTTGTACATAGAGTATGAAAACATGGGACTTACTATCTTGAGGTTCTTGCGTTGGCACTCCATCTGTAAAAACAATATATTTAAATACATATTTTATAACAGAAGCACAACGATCAAAGATCTTTGATTATAAGCCGCTTTTTTTAACTTTCTTATTGTATTATTATTATTAATTAAGACAAGTGGAGGTGTATCTCCATAGCAAAGTTACTTTAACAATGTGATTCTTACTTTCTTAAAAATTCATAATATATTAAGTACTAAGAAAAAAATATTTATATAATTGCCTGGATTTATACATGGAGTGGGAAAAAAAGGAAAAAACAACTTGTCTGGCATACATTCATTAAGAAAAATGTTAATGAATACTGTATAATGATATGTGATTGTGAATAAATGACCTTTGGTCAACAAAAGAAAAAAAAATTCTACAGAAATTGTAATATGACGATTTAATAACTTTGTATATATTAAGTACTAAGTATTAGTAATAATACAGTACGCAACAAATGTAACTTACCAACTTTAGGTTTTGGCATTGTTTTTGGTTTCTTATTTGTAGTATATATATACATATATAAAATTAAAACGGAACAGTAGAGAAATAAATAATTTTAAATAGTTTTGCATTATGTGGCCGTTTGCTGTTT
>NW_022734788.1:194-10248 GCF_011630105.1 Anneissia japonica | reverse complement strand
CTTATGTGCTTTCAGAATATGTAATAAAAGTTAGGGGTCACCTTTCATCCTAAGGAGCTATAACTGATTTAAAAAAGACTTGATATAAAGCATATATTAATTTTGACGCACGCGAACGCTCGCGTTATTACGAGCGCACAAAAATATAATGTACATAACATTTAACGATGACCTGAAGTTTATACCCACTAAATATGATTCAGAAATCACGACTGATTAAGGTGATAATGGGGTCATCAAAGGCTGGACGAAAGAAAGATAAGGGTGTAAGCAAAACCCCATATTTTGACCATGATGACGTCATCAAAATGTATAAAAATGCCACATATATGAAAGACAATTGCCTCAGCTACAACATACTCAAAGTTGGAAGACAATCCATCAAGAATAAGCAAGATATGCTCAAATGCGCATTTGCTAAAATGAGGTCATTGATAATATTCAGTTTGTTGAATTCAGATGGCAATATGATGACGTCATAATGTCCGATCAGCCATTGTGACCTATAAATTCATATTTGCAACTCATCTGCTTTCAGAATATGTAATAAAAATTGGGGGTCACCTTTCATCCTAATGAGCTGTAACTGTTTAAAATTAGGCCTAATTTTAGCAAAATTTCACTGTATATCAGCACAAATGCGCACAAAGGTCACTATGTTTGATGCGTGCGTACGGCATTGTTATTGGCCATAGAGTGATTGAAAAGATTGGAAACTTGTCAAAACAATGTCAGGAAACCAAAATTTGACAAAAAAAAAATATTTTCTAGCTTCCATACGTGCTGCGCCCTTAAAAATGCGCGGACGTAGTGGAAAATTGGCCTAAAACGTACTCTAATTTAGTCAAAAAGTGATTTTGAGCATTTTAAAATTTTGACCTACGCGCGCGTAGTCAAACGCACGCGTACAATTATGGTACAGTACATTCAACATTAACCCGAAGTTAATGCTCACTTAATACGATTTCGAAATGGCAATTTGTTAGGCTGATATGATCGATAATGTAAAAATGCAAAATTGCGCGTAGATGACGTCACGCATGACTGAGCGCGTTGAAAAGCTTACCATGTCTATTCCAGACCAAGCCAAATGTTCGATGACCGCGATTGTGCGTAACTCGTGGCATTTTTTGAGATATCGTGCGAACAAAAAAGGGGAGAAAGAAAGAAGAATAAGAAAGTTGAAGATGATGATGATGATCCTGACAATAACAATAGGTGATCCGCACTAGATGCGGATCACCAATAACAATAAAGTTATCTCTTCTTCAACACACACACACAAAAAAATGTCCACTAGTTTGCCATGAACCTCATTTACCCCAAGTCAGGTAAAAAAAACTCTTATAAAGAGTAAGAAATGCACCTGTGGAGGCATAACCAGCTGCACTCCAAATACGCTTAGCCTAAGAGACAACAGAATGGGCATGGTCATCGTATGTTAATTTAGAATTTAAAATCACTCCAAGATATTTAATGGAAGAAATATCACAGCTGATTATTGATATGGAGAAATCTATCTTTGAGGTGATAAACAGCATGCGGTATGCTTGGCTCATAAACAGTCTGCCCAGATGAGCTTGAAGTATAAGTAAGTACTTAAAGAGATATAATGTTAAGGCCATTTGTCGATAGTTTGTAGGGTCTACAGTATACTCTTTCTTAAAAATAGGGGTAACGTTTGGAAACAGTGGCGTAGAAAAATATTTTTCATTGGGGGGGGGGATGATTGGCGTGTTAGCCAGTGTCGTAACAGGCGCGGGGGGCAGGGGGAAAACTGCCCCTCCCCTGACAGTTTTTACCGGGCCGACCAAGCCGTCGTACCGGGCTGGGTAATAAGATAAAAGAAAGAGGGGAGAGAAAGAAGAGGAAAAGAAAAGGAAAGAAAAAGAGAAGAGAAAAATAAAGACAAGAACTAGATTTGAACTCGTCACTGAGGACGAGTTAGGTGATCCGCCGCACTTTGACCCTCATTAAGATCACGCGGTGCTGATTGAAAAGTGTCATAATATGCTAAAATATGCTGTAATTATTTTTTTCAAAAAGAACAATTTTCAGCATTTTAAAAGATTTACGCATGCGTACACGTACGTCTTGACGCCCGTGAGCACGGTAATAGCACAAAGAGTGACTCCTGATATGAATAATGTGTCAAGAACACAAAGTATGTAACAAAACGTGATTTCTAGCTTTAGTATGTGCTGTGTGTGTGGAAATGAACGTACGGCGGGTAAATTATGGAAAGTTTTGAAATGCTGAAAATGACCCGAAACGTTCTTTAAACTATCTGAATAGTAATATGGAGAATTTTCCGTTAACAATTTTTTTGTGATGGATGGGTAGAATTCCACGATGTCAAAGGAGATGAATGTGCTGCTTGATTTGTATGGGATGTGTTTGAACCATTCAGTGACAGCAGCGGTGTTTTTCCATTGGTTCATTCGGGTTTTTGTGAGCAGGTCACGGTTTATCCGGTCGAGGATGGTCTTGCTTATGAGTCCGGTTTCTGATTTTGATGGGTTTATGAGTCTGCAGCTTGGTTTATTTATGGGAAGCTTCGACGGGGCCGAAATATGCGAACTTGTCGGATCCTTCGTCCTCTCCTCCCTCATCCCAATACTCGGCAAAACCAACGTCGGTCTCTACCGAGATGATGGCCTCGCTGTCATGAACAGATATATATATGTTTGTGTAACGATATGCTATATATTGTTAAGTACTCTATCTTAGGCTGTAGCTCTAGTGGATTACCAAACTGCTTCTAATTATAATATATTTGAACGTCAAAATTTCGGCTCAAAATTGTCAATCAAGAATGTAATGGCCAGAGTAAATAGCGCCCTCTGTAATTTACACACCACTTTAGTCCACACCTAGTCACCTACCATGGGTCATAATACACCCTATATACATATATTGTATGCATTGTAGAAGAGGCTCTTTTTCTCATACTGTACTTCTCATTATACTGTGTATCACTTTATGTTATGTTGTGTTGTTACAATGAACAGAGTACCACCAAAGCTACAGTCGTATGTGCATTATTTATACTTTGATGTTGAACCATCACAAAGAAGTTGACCAGGGAGTTGAATTGCTTGTCACTTCAGATTGTTAGCCCACTCTCTGAGAGAGAGGGCTTATATGATGATTCTGAGCGAATATTGAAGTCATTTTTTTTTTTCTATCTCTTCCTTCGTTTGTGACGCGATTAGGCTGGAGAATTTAAAGTATGAAGAGTTTTTGCGAAAATATTGTCGGGAAATATGTGAAAAAGTATGTTTTTATACCATATCTCTTAACGCTACGGTGGGTTTCCTATGAAAGCGTGTTCGTCATTCATCAGATTGCAAATCGCCTGTATATTCCACATTGTGTTTATCAACCAATCACGGCCTGGAATGGTAAGCTTTGCGGCTAATAAATGCGTCTGCACGAGTCTAGTTGGTAGCGAAGAATGAGCCGTTTTGTGGTGCTTGCAAGGGTGGGTGGTCTCTCCTCTGAGAGATAAACAATGTGCACTACTGTAATACAGGCTGGCCTAGAGCTAGAGGAAGACGAACTAGTCCTATAGGCTTGCTGAGTAGTACGTGTGTGTAATAGATCAGATAACAGGAAATGTAGGCTACAAGTTGCTTTATGTGTATTAAACCACATAATATTCAAATTTAGTAGCTGTCTACTTAAATCATAAACCTCTACATAAATATCTTCATAATTACAGTACAAAATATTTCAAAAAGTTACGTACACAACAAACCTTACAACAACCATATTTCCTTTAATATCTTTGTACACGACATCACACCTTTCCTAACTGTTAAGTGAACATAACAAAAAATGTCTATGATGATGCATACAACTACTATAACTTTAAACGTTTTTCTTATGCTCAATACACATAACACTCCACACCTCAGCCCACCGACAGCACTTAAACATTGCCAGCTATTGTCAAGTGGGCTATTGCATCATTGATGCTCTCGTATAATTTGGAGGATCAGTGTACTCAAATGGGCTATTAAGATGTTAAGCGTTAGAGGCGTTAGACAGGTGAATGGGTATCGACAGTATACAAATTCCAATAGTTATAAGTTAAATATTATTGAACCTTAATACTATATTACATCCCTTTAAATTTTTATTTTATTTTTTTTAACATAAGTTAATGGTAAAATATACTACAATGTGTAGAAAACAAAGTAATATAACAATTCATAAAAAAAACAAACAAACATAAAATATCATATAATACAGGTGGTGCAAAATGAATACAGTACAGTACAGTACAATTTCCATCATTTTCTCATTCACACTCTCATTCTCTCCTTTTTTTTTAACAAAAAAAAAAAGTCCATCTTAAACTACAAAACATCTTAACCACACTGATATGTACTCGGTTCGTAGATCATTAATAGGTAGTTTTCACCACACAACGTTAATCTTAATGTTAACGGATGACGTCATTATTTATTCATCGTGCGTTGCGGAGAACGTAAATTTCAGGATTTTACGTGCTCGACGTATGTTATATATATGTATATGTTGTGCATGCGTATTTCGATTTATTTACAAAAGTATATATGTACGTATATATATATGTATACATATATATATATATTATATATACACATATATGAATATATATATATATACATACATTTACACATATACACATACATATACATATAAATAGATACATACATATAAATATATATATATATATATATATATATAAAACCAAGGCAATATATGTTTTTATATATATATATATATATATATAATATATATATATATATATATATATATATACATATCATCAAAGAAAGGTAAATACAGTGTTTTAATAAAGGACATAATAACACATCGTGTAGCATAGCTATCAACGAATGTATTCCTGTAAATAAATGAATTAAGAAATTGTGTAATAAAATGCCTTTGGCGGGACTCGAACCTGCGACCTCTCGCTGTCAAGGCGAGCGTCATAACCATAAACCACGGAGGCTTCATGGTTGAACAGATTCCACTGCATATAATATAAGTCAAGATAGCCGTTAACACTATTAAATTATATATAATCATCAAAGAAAGGTAAATACAGTGTTCTGATAAAGGACATAATAACACATCGTGTAGCATAGCTCTCAACGAATGTAGTCCCGTAAATAAATGAATAAAGAAATTGTGTAATGGAATGCCTCCGGTGGGACTCCAACCTGCGACCTCTCGCTGTCAAGGTGAGCGTCATAACCATTAGACTACGGAATCTTTATGGTTGAACAGATTCAAATACCACCAGATACACTCGATTAAACAATAAGTACGGCTATAAACAAATAGTTCCACTGCATATAATATAAGTCAAGATAGCCGTTAACACTATTAAATTATATATAAATCATCAAAGAAAGATAAATACAGTGTTCTGATAAAGGACATAATAACACATCGTGTAGCATAGCTTTCAACGAATGTAGTCCTGTAAATAAATGAATAATAATAATAATGTTATATTTATATAGCGCATAATGCCGGAGCTTCTATGCTCTTAAAGAAATTGTGTAATAAAATGTCTCTGGCAGGACTAGAACCTGCGACCTCTCGCTGTCAAGGCGAGCTTCATAACCATTAGTCCACGGAGGCTTCGTGGTTAAACAGATTCAAATACCACCAGATACACTCGATTACACAATAAGTACGGCTAGAAACAAATAGTTCCACTGCATATAATATAAGTCAAGATAGCCGCTAACACTATTAAATTATATATAAATCATCAAAGAAAGGTAAATACAGTGTTCTAATAAAGGACATAATTCGTTGAGAGCTATGCTCTCAACTCATCTATGTATCTATCTATCTATCTATCTATCTATATATATATATATATAAATATATATATATATATATATATATGTATATGTATGTGTATGTATTTATGTGTATGTGTGTATATGTATGTGTATATATGTATATGTATGTATGTATATATATGTATGTATATATATGTATGTATATATATGTATGTATATATAGGTATAATGTATCAGTCTTGTTTCAATTTGAGTGTTGTTTCTTGTATGATTTTTCCCCCATCATTCGAAGTGCACAGATACTTTCCAGCATCTTCTGATGTTAAGCCTTTGATTCTCAATGTGGACACTTCATCTTCTGCAGTTATTTTAACACGTGAAGTATTCTTAATACGATGATAGATTCCGTTCCTGTCACGTTTTTTCCAAGTATGTTTCAAATGTTTACACCTGCATTTCAACGTTGCAATATCACCAATTTTTGCTTCTACAGTCTCTCCCAGTACTGTGAAAAAAGAAACAAACAATATTTTTTTTTGTATAAGATAGTCACGTTAATAATAAGGGAAATTGGTATCATAAAAATCATAAACATTATATAACAAAATAATACATTTATTTTATATTTATAATAATGGAACATTTCCTCCAAAAATTTCCAGGAAACCAAAAACAAATCATGCTCTTATTTTCAAGGCCATCAAATGTTTCAATTAAACATTAATTAAAAAGTGACATTAATAGATCACTAATATATTTTCTAACTTTTTATACTTTATAAATAAATATATACTTAATTTTACCTTTATAAAACCGGAAGTTCCACTGATTATTTACGATAAGACAGTATAGTACATACTTTTGAAATGCACGCCATCGTGTTTGGATTCAATAATTCGACATTAATTATGTCTTTATCATTCCTGATAATACGAGTATGTATTATACTATTTTATTTTTTAAAATCCGTAACTATGTCAGTATTTCAAAGTATAATAGTAACTAGATTTGGTGATTCGCCGTACTTTGACCCTTATACGTACGTACGTGCGTACGCGCACGTTAAGTAGCGCGAACGGAAAATTAAGGTACATGACATTCAGCCTTGACCTGAAGATTATGCTCACTTAATATGATTCAGAAATGACGAATGGTTAAGATGATATGGGCTCATCAACTTTTAGATGAAAGAAAGATGTGGGGTCAGAAAAAAAAAACAATTTTTTTGACCATAATGACGTCATCAAAATGTAAAAAGAAATCAAATATATGAAAGAGAATTGTCTCAGCTTTAACATACTCAAAGTTGGAAGACGATAGATCAAGAATAAGCGAGATACGCTCAAATGCGTATTTTCAAAAATGAAAAATGACGTCATAGCTAAAGTTCACTTTCTTTGAATTCAGATGCCAATATGATGACGTCACAATATCCGATCAGCCATTATGATCTATAAAATCATATTTACAACTTATGTGCTCTCAGAATATGTAATAAGAATTGGGGGTCACCTTTCAACCTAAGGAGCTATAACTGATTAAAAATAGGTCAGATTTTAGCATAATTTCACTGTATAGCGGCACAAATACGCGCAAAGATACCTGTTTGATGCGCACGTACGGTATTGCTATTGGCAAAAAGATGACCGAAAAGAATGGAAATTTGTGAAAACAATTTTATGAACCCAAAACATACGTACTGCGTACATACGTACTGCGTAAGTAAAAGTGCGCGCGCGTAGAGGAAAATTATGAAAAATTTTCAAATACTCAAAATGGCCTGAAACGTGCTCTAATTGAGTCAAAAAGTGATTTCGAGCATTTTGAAATTTTGACGCACGCGTACGCGGGCGTTATGAAGCGTACGCGCAAAATGAGTGTACATTACAATCAATCTTCACTCGAAGTTAATGCTCAAGTTATACGATTTCGAAATGTCAATTGGTTAGGCTGATATAATCAATTGCGTAAAAAACACAAAAATGCGCGTAGATGACGTCACACGTTTCTGGTAACCTTGCGAAGCTTGTCACTATTCTAGGCCAAGCCAAATGTTTTGTTGTAGTCGTTTTGTGCGTAGCTCTCGGCAAATTTGAGATATCGTGCGAACAGTTATTTGTCAGAATGTAGAATAAAAAAAAATAGATTTGAACTCGTCACCGAGGACGAGTTAGGTGATCCGCCGTACTTTGACCCTCACCAAGCACGCACGGTTCTTATTGAAAAGTATTATATGCTAAAACATGCTCTATTTAAAGAGTAATTTTGAGAATTTTAAAAGGAATCTTAAAGGAAAAGAGTAATTTTGAGCATTTTAAGGACTGACGAATGTGTACACATACGTCTTAACGTCCGTGCGCACGGTAGTATTAATACAGTGTCACAAACCCAACACATGTAACCGAAATGTAATTTTCAGCTTCAGTACGTGCTGTGGCCGTGGAAATGAGCGTACGAGTTTTGGAATATTCAAAATTACATGAAACGTGCTTTAAATTATCTGAAAAGTGATATTAACAATTTTAAAATTTTTAACGCACAAGTACGAATACCTTATACGACGTGCCTGACGACGGTAATGGCACATGAATTTAAACCTTGTCAAGTTTAATTTAAAACCCCCTGTTGGTTGGTAATGCCACACAAATTTTGCCTTTACAGTATACGAACAATCGGTCTGATAGTGTCGAAATACAGTCTGCCGCCCTCTATTTTCAATGTGTTTACATCTTTTAAGAAAGAAAGATGAGAAGGCTCCAAAAAAAGCATTCTTTTTGAACATGATAACGTCATCAAAATAAAAAATAAAGGGACACGTCCGAAAGAGAATTGATTTAGCTATAACATACTCACAGGTGGGAGACAATCAATCAAGATAAGTTCTGTCTCTTATACACATCTAGATGTGTATAAGAGACCAAGATAAGCGAGTACGTTCAAACGAGTATAAAAAGTATTAACGTCATAAATAAAAATTCAATTTTTTCTTAATTCAAATGGCAATATGATGACGTCACAATGTCCGATCAGTCAATATGATCTATAAAATCGTATCTACAACTCATGTGCTTTCAGAATATGTAATAAAAATTGGGGGTCACCTTTCATCCTATGGAGCTATAACTGATTAAAAATATACATGGTTTTATGCATATGAAAATGTTGACACACGCGTACGCGCACGTTAAGTCGCGCGAACGGAAAATTAAGGTACATAACATTTAACCTTGAGCTGAAGCTTATGCTCACCTAATATGATTTAGAAATGACAAATGGTTAAGATTATATGGGCTCATCAACGTTTTGAAGAAAGAGAAATGAGGGGGGTCAGAAAAAACAATTTTAAATTAAAAATTTAGATTAAAAATAGGTCTGATTTTAGCATAATTTCACTGTATAGAGGCACAAATACGCGTAAAGATACCTATGTTTGATGCGCACGTACGGTATTGCTTTTGGCCAAAAAATGACGGAAAAGAATGGAAGTTTATGGAAACAATGTCAGGAACCAAAACTATGTTAAAAAACATAGTGTCTAGCTTCCGTACGTGCTGCGCGCGTTAAAATGCGCGCGCGGAGTGGAAAATTAAAAAAAAATTGAAATACTCAAAATGGCCTGATACGTGGTTTAATTTAGTTAAAAAGTGATATTGAGCATTTTGAAATTTTGACGCACACGTGCGCGCGCATTATAAAGCGCACGCGTAAAATTAGGGTACAGTACATTCAACGTTAACCCAAAGTTAATGCTCACTTAATACGATTTCGAAATGGCAATTGGTTAGGCTGATATGATCGATAATGTAAAAACGCAAAATTGCACGTCATGTCTGAGCGCGTTGAAAACCTTACCATGACTATTCCAGGCGAAGGCAAAATGATCGATGTAGCGACCGTGTGCGTAACTCGTGGCAATTTTGAGATATCGTGCGAACAGAAAAGGGGAGAAAGGAAGAAGAATAACTAGATTTGAACTCGTCACTGAGGACGAGTTAGGTGATCCGCCGCACTTTGACCCTCATTAAGATCACGCGGTGCTGATTGAAAAGTGTCATAATATGCTAAAATATGCTGTAATTAGTTTTTTTTTAAAAGAATAATTTTGAGCATTTTAATAAATTTCCGCATGTGTACACGTACGTCTTGACGCCCGTGAGCACGGTAATAGCACAAAGAGTGACTCCTGATATGAATAATGTGTCAGGAACACAAAGTAGGCCTATGTAACAAAACGTGATTTC
>NW_022734788.1:0-187 GCF_011630105.1 Anneissia japonica | reverse complement strand
TGTGCTGTGTGCGTGGAAATGAACGTACGGCGGGTAAATTATGAAAAGTTTTGAAATGCTGAAAATGACCCGAAACGTTCTAACTGAAACTATCTGAATAGTAATATGGAGAATTTTCAAATTTTTAACAGACACGCACCTCACCATGTGTGCGTGTACAGTAATAGCACACGAAATTAAACATTGT
>NW_022734787.1:0-854 GCF_011630105.1 Anneissia japonica | reverse complement strand
ATCCAGAAGTTGTGGTACATTTGCTTAATTAAAGACTATCATTAGCAGGTCTGATCATTAGTTAAATTAATATAGTAAAGATGTTATCAAAACATACAGTATTTTCTTAAACATCTGTACATAAGTGCCTTTAATAATGTTTGGAAATGGCCCTTATATAATCATTAAGTAAAATTGATTTTACAGTGTTATAAATTTTATTAACTGATTGCACAACAATGTGCATATTTTTATTAATTGATACAGTACTTGGGTTGTATTTTAATAATTTTCAATTCACTAATTGTTTAATTGTGAATTGCCTCCATTAATTGGCCGTGTTTGTAATGTACTGTAATTTCTTGTGTGAGTTTACATGCTTGTCAATAATGTTTAAAAAATGTAAAGATTCTAAAAGCTGTTTCACTAATTGGATGAGGCTGTGTGTTTAGAACCCATTATTTTTTACATTTTTGTCAACGAAAATGTTGACATTTGTAAAAGCCATGGCTTTTTAAATTTGTTTTTGTGGGACTCGGTAGCTTTGGAAATGGCAGAGAAATATCTAAAGCAGGATTTGTTTCAAAACTTTTTATCCTCTGGCTATTTGTTGAGCAAAATACTGTACAGTATGTACAGTAGTTGTAAAAATTGTGACACTAAGCCCCAGGGGCTGGATTTATCAAACTAGAAATCAGCTTAAATTCATCTTAAGCCTATTTTTTGCTTAAGTCAGATTTATCATTATTGCTTAGCTTAAAAATTGCTTAAAATTAAAAAGCCAATTGTACGCATGCGCCATCTATGATGTTTTTTAAGCTAAAATTGTACTAAGATGGTTTAATAAATCAGCTTAAGATATTTGCTTTGGGACA
>NW_022734786.1:0-1634 GCF_011630105.1 Anneissia japonica | reverse complement strand
AATATCATGTTGTTTATATTCTTCAACACTGAAAGCATTTTTATCGTGTCGTTGTTGTGTCTAGTAGTGTAAATGAAGATTTAGTATGAATTGTGTATTGAGTTTATTAAATGAAATATTAATCTTTCAGCAGCAAGTTATAATTCTTAACAATGATGTTAACTTACCCTTTGGTAAATCATCATCACATCGTTTATATTCTCCAACATTGAACGCATTTTTATCATGTCATTGTGTCTAGTGTAAACGTAGATTTAGTATGAATTGTGTATTGAGTTTATTAATGAAATATTAATCTTTCAGCAGCAAGTTATAATGCCTAACAATGATGTAAACTTACGCTTTGGTAAATCAATATCATGTTGTTTATATTCTTCAACACTGAATGCATTTTTATCGTGTTGTTGCTGTGTCTAGTGTAAATGTAGATTTGGTATGAATTGTGTATTGAGTTTATTAAATGAAAAATTAATCTTTCAGCAGCAAGTTATAATTCTTAACAATGATGTTAACTTACCCTTTGGTAAATCATCATCACATCGTTTATATTCTCCAACATTGAACGCATTTTTATCGTGTCATTGTGTCTAGTGTAAACGTAGATTTAGTATGAATTGTGTATTGAGTTTATTAATGAAATATTAATCTTTCAGCAGCAAGTTATAATGCTTAACAATGATGTAAACTTATGCTTTGGTAAATCTTCATCACATTGTTTATATTCTTCAACACTGAATGCATTTTTATCGTGTCGTTGTTGTGTCTAGTGTAAATGAAGATTTAGTATGAATTGTGTATTGAGTTTATTGAATGAAATATTTTAATATCTTTAAAAAAAAAATCTTTTAGCAGCAACGTTATAATGCTTAACAATGATGTAAACTTATGCTTTGGTAAATCATCATCACATCGTTTATATTCTTCAACACTGAAAGCATTTTTATCGTGTCATTGTTGTGTCTAGTGTAAATGAAGATTTAGTATGAATTGTGTATTGAGTTTATTGAATGAAATATTTTAATATCTTTAAAAAAAAAATCTTTTAGCAGCAACGTTATAATGCTTAACAATGATGTAAACTTATGCTTTGGTAAATCATCATCACATCGTTTATATTCTTCAACACTGAAAGCATTTTTATCGTGTCATTGTTGTGTCTAGTGTAAATGTAGATTTAGTATGAATTGTGCATTGAGTTTATTGAATGAAATATTTTAATATCTTAAAAAAAAAAATCTTTTAGCAGCAACGTTATAATGCTTAACAATGATGTAAACTTACGCTTTGGTAAATCAATATCATGTTGTTTATATTCTTCAACACTGAAAGCATTTTTATCGTGTCGTTGTTGTGTCTAGTGTAAATGAAGATTTAGTATGAATTGTGCATTGAGTTTATTGAATGAAATATTTTAATATCTTAAAAAAAAAATCTTTTAGCAGCAACGTTATAATGCTTAACAATGATGTAAACTTATGCTTTGGTAAATCATCATCACATCGTTTATATTCTTCAACACTGAACACATTTTTATCGTGTCATTGTGTCTAGTGTAAATGTAGATTTAATCTGAATTGTGCATTGAGTTTATTAAATGGAATATTAATCTTTCAGGAGTAAGTTATAATGCTTAA
>NW_022734784.1:0-869 GCF_011630105.1 Anneissia japonica | reverse complement strand
ATAATAATAATAACAATAATAATAATAATAATAATAATAATAATAATAATAATAATAATAATAACAATAATGATATGACATTGATATAATAATAATAAAAATAATGATGATGATGATGATGATAATAATAATAATTCGGTTTTTTGTATAATATGTGGGTTTTCGTTAACTATTCATCGGTTATGATAAATCGTGAAAGTGTCTTTATTCAACATTAGAGTCTAAAGTCCAAAAATTCACCAAATGTTGCAACTAACCGTTTATGTCGATCACTGGAAATTTGTCTTAAAAAAAGGAGAAAAATGTTATGTACACTGAATGAAATTACAACAAATGTATTATGGTTCAAGTCTACTGCAATACATTCCGTCATTTTTTCACTAATATTATTACATTTCCAAAGGAGTGATTGCACGAAAGAATACTTAATCGAAACTAAAATGTGATCTATAGAAAATATGTGTGGGAAAATGTAATTTCAATTTACAAATTATGTTGTGAAAAATATTAACAATATAGAGAGTTTGCTTATTTAAGATGTGTATAAGAGACAGTGTGTAACTAATAAAAACTTACAGACATTAAGTTTTTTTACAATGTAAACATCATAAAAAACGTTCAGTGTAAATTCACCATTAAAAATACAAGCAAATTGAATTCTTTTCATGAAGTCCTAAAATATTCATTTAAGCAGAAGCATGTCCTGGCAAAATTGGGATGTTATCCAACAGGCCAGTAGTGAGAAAATGATCTATAAAATGGAGGAACCTAAAAAATGGGCTATTTTTTTTTTACTATAATTCAATCGATTATTTAATGTTATTTTGGTAATTAATTCTGATAAACAATTTATGCACCAAATAACTTTG
>NW_022734783.1:0-1126 GCF_011630105.1 Anneissia japonica | reverse complement strand
AATGTTACAATGTTGATGCCATGCCTTGGTAAATATGAACAAGAAAAATGACATAAAAGGCATAAATTGTTGTTACTGGTTTATTCCAAACGTTTCGCCGGTTAGGGCTTCATCAGTGGACTAACATCGTATGTTACAAAAGCAAAGTATATAAGACAAAGGCCAGTTACGGTCGAATGACTATGCATTGACTTGTCTTACACATCTGTATGTAAATCTCAGTATAGTTGTAGGCGAACTAATAACGTATATTATCAGGCATATTCCTATATATGTATATGTGTAATATGTGGGTGTGGATATTTACACATATCCACACCCACATATACATATACATAAATATGTGAATACAGTTGTATAGAATATTATTATACTCATTAAAGTCCATTAGCAGTAAACTTCAGTAAAAATTGTTAATATTCTTCCTACACATCCGTTCATAATATTAACTTTATATTTCTTAATCTATAACGCTTATATTATTCTTCGGACATAGGGCAAATTAATATTAGGGTGCAAGATCTCCCAAGAAATATCTCTAACTATAGGTCTTTTATTGTGCGTTGCTAGATGCGTATATACTGTTTGCAAGCGTACATGTTCTTTTATTCTGGACCCAATGGTTCTGCCAGTTTCACCAATGTATATTATATCGCAATGGGAACATGTTATCTTGTATACAGTGTTCTTGGTTAAGCATAGATTGGTCTTCGCAGCACAGGCACATGTATCACATTTCTTAGGGCACCCCTGTTTTTTTTAGGGGCCGTGAATATTGTCTTTTAGTGAACGCCCATTCATATAATGTACTCTGATATTATGTAACCCTGTCCGCTTAATTATTGCTTGTGCTTGTTGTTTAAGTTCTTCATTAATAAATGGTAGTTTCAGATAGATTGTATCTTGATCTTCATTATCCGAACGTGAGCTGTTCCATAGTACGTTTAATGGCGGAATAGACAATCGCTTTAGGATACCCGTTCCTCATAAACATCTGTGTGACACGTTTAAGAGAATTTAAACGCGATTTGTGGTCAGTTATCAGGTTATCGGGCGATTGATCTCTCCAATGAGGATTTGTGATATAGGGCCATGACTATCCCACGATGTTATACACTGACTATGA
>NW_022734782.1:0-2571 GCF_011630105.1 Anneissia japonica | reverse complement strand
TTGATAAAAACAACATTGATTGAATATACATTGCTTTTGTACAAATATTTGGTGGGAATTCCCAAAAATGGGCGTGGCCCGCCAATCGTCCGAGTGCCACGCCCACTGGCTTCCATTTTGGATGGCCTATTTTTTTTTCTGGCTAAACCCCTGTTGGCACATCATTAAATGCATTCAGATCGACTGCTAAAGTTAATAATTTACATTTCTAATATTTGGTTTTGAAGTCCTGTTTTATATCATCATCAGCGTACACTCCATTTTTAGCGTTTATAATACTGCAGATGTACAGTAATTAAAAGGTAGCTAATTGATACAGTAGGCCTGTCTTTTTTTAAGATATGAAATTCTTTGATGTAATGTCCTGTCCAAATACAACAAAAAAAGGAATACAAGGTGTGTACAGTAGGGTGTAATTCCTTATGTAATCAAACAACAGGTGTTGCCATTTAAATAAAGAACTCCAGTTTCAACATGCATTTAAATTTTAGTTTTTATAATACATGCATATATGTACAGTCTGCATACAGCAATTTCAAAAATTGCTGATATCATTTATATCCTTTTATGTGAAGGTGAATATTTCCTTCCTTATTTTATACATTCATGCTATACCCTGTAGGCCTGTCTAAATGCAGAAATTCAACTTAAATTACAAAGTCAATGTTCTTTGAATTCATGAAATGTAATATGCCTCTTTTTTTGGTAAATCACAGTCTCGTTTCCCTATAAAAGGCCATTACAGTGTTTCAGTAAACAATAAATTTCGGAGTAAGAGTAGAGTAGATGTTTTATTCATAAGTTGTGGGCATAGGTGTATATAATACAATGCGTGTGACAAGTTTAAAAGCCAGAATGCTCTTTAAGAGCATCTAAACACTTAATTTTTCAAAAATAATTCTTGTTTTGGGGAGGGGGAACACCCCCAAAACTCACACCCCCCCCCAAACCCACACCCCACATGGTGCTTCACACCTCGATGGCCACTATCGTGGACACCACCCCCTCCAATAAAACCTAGATCCGCCACTGAGGTCTTTTGATTTAAATGAAATGTGCGCACCAGAAATCCACAGATCAAGTCTCTCACAAGTTGTTTGAGTCTCCCGGAATTCGGGACAGGCTGACACTGTCTCGATAGCAGCAAAAATCTCCTGAAAAAATTATCAATAGTTCCCAAAAGCAGGCAATGGGTACCACCATCGTAGCAAAATAATATTAGGTAAAGAAAGCTCACTTATAACTAGATCTTCCAGAAATGGCTTCTTCCAACTTGCAACCCATGGAAATATCATTTTAAGACAACATAAAATTCTAAACCTTGACACGAAACCACTGCCAACTTACAATATGACACATTTAACAGCGAAATTTCAGTGTGATACAAATGTCAATAGTTTTGAATTATATAGGAGTTTGATACTTAGCAAGTCAAGCTTATACTGAAATGGAAATATCCAAGCAAACTGTTAGTTGTGCAGGATCAGTGAGAACAATGCAACAATAGGCCTATAAAAGCACAGAGAGAACAACAAATTAATGTTTGCTGAAACCCTGAACTGAAAATTAGTTGTCATTTATTTCATGCAAAAATGCTTAATCTACTGTCAGCTTTTCCTGTAATTGTTCCTGACCTTCTAATGGTCATATGCAGATCATATCTTTCAGACCTAGTCTTCTTTGTCCATTTTGGGCGAGTAAACCCGCTCTGTTAACCCACATTTTGAGTGAGGCCCCCGCCAAAAAAATGAGGGTTTTCTGCCAATGACTTAACAGCTGTGGCTCTAACTGATATTTTAAGTACAATAGGCCTAGATATTTAAACTACTGTAATTTTAGACATCTGTACAGCAGTTTACAATTAAACATTGTGAAACATCACTGTCATTTACTGTATGTACACAACCATTGATTCTCAAAAGCAAGAGTAGTACTATACAATAGCACCAGCTCATCTTGCTTCATTACAACATTCAATGAGCTCTAATCAACTAATTAATGAGTAATCAGCTAATTAGTAAAATTAGATGATTAGGATGATGATATTAATTAAATTATTCAATATAAAGAAAACCACTATTAATGTACTGGAACAATGTACGGTACTACATTTCTTAGCAGAAAGTTGGATCCTCTAGCAGTTAACATAATTGAACAATTACGCCTGCACTGTGAGAAACTGATTAAATTAAAATCCAACATCTAAATTACAATCAATGCCAATGTACATTACTATGCGAAATGCATTTAACATTCACAAATACTTTACAGCATGTATAAAATGTTTGATGATAGATTAAATAAAAACAATAACTTACAATAAATAGATTAATACAGTTTACCTTCCTACTGTACCCTTGGTGGGAGGGGAACAGGTTACATTCCCCCTGTTTTTACTATCAACATTTTGCCTTTGATCCAAAATCCTTGTATTATCCTTCTACCAATTAGTCCGTTTATCTAGGTGTTCATGAAGTACTGCAGCGTTCAATAGTCACTTGATTGATTGATTGATTTATTTATTTATTGATTAGTTCAGATAGGGATTTACCCAGGGATACCATCCACCTC
>NW_022734781.1:0-563 GCF_011630105.1 Anneissia japonica | reverse complement strand
TAGAATATAAATTTAGAAAGACCTCGTTAAAGACAAATTCCAATACACAACATTTTGGAAAGACGACAAAAACTACAATTAAAAAAAGAAAGTTTAAATCGGCTTCTTCCTTGTTAGAATTTTTTTTAAATAGTTTTTCAACTTCCCGATTTGTGTATCTTTTCTGACGGTCTTGTCAGATTTGCATACACTGCTATCTTCTTTAAATACGAAATAAATAAAAATGAGTATTATGCTACTGCTACAGAGTTAAATCCTGAAGTGTCATGTATAGGCCTACATATTTGTTGTTCTTTAATTCAATTTTATCTGTATTGGCAAACAAACAAGAGGAACAGTGCGATTAAATTCAATTGATTGTTATAGAACATGGCCTTGATGATTAACTTTTAGGCCTAGGCCTACTGATGAAAAGTATTAATTGTAAAAATCATCTCACCTGGAATGACAAAGAAGACCTAGTACTTAGTATACCGTAAAACTGCTAATAATAGCCCACTACTCTATTAGTAGCCCCTCCTATAATATTAACACACCCTTAGAAGATAATCTGTAATATCCCC
>NW_022734779.1:0-529 GCF_011630105.1 Anneissia japonica | reverse complement strand
TGCAGCTTTTGTTTCGGCATGAGATCCGTTTGTCTTTTGCGACGAACGATATTCAAACGTTCTAACTTCCTATATATTATGCAAACTTTAGGAAATACTCGGGTGTGTGATGATATGATTACGTTGGTAAACTCGATCGACGATGCTGACCTCAGTTTCGATTTTTTGGCGAAGGTTTAGAAGATCATCATTATTCCGTCTTAGATTCTGCTAGTGCACGTTTTTTGTATTTTTTTGCTAGTAAATTCAATTTTCTTTTATTAATAAATAAATCGCCTGTAGCACGTAGGGTGGTGTATCCGATTTGTAAGCTAGTATCATCATCTAGGCCTACAGGCCCGTAGCCAGGGGGGTTTTTATGGTTCGGGCGAACCCCCCTGTTTTCTAGCGAACCCCCTCGAATTTTTGAATGAGTCCCACCCGTTTTTAAATTGTAGCCTGCATTACAAGCCTACATTCATAGGATATGTCAACTTCAGAAGTTCGGAGATTTAAATTAAAACGCAATTCCTTTACGATGGCACACATA
>NW_022734778.1:3592-4031 GCF_011630105.1 Anneissia japonica | reverse complement strand
TTTTGGAATTTTCAACCAAAATAATAAATTACAGAATTCACTTTCTGAATAGTACATTGTTATTTTATTCAAGAAAAAGTATGTAAACAATAAAGTACAAAGTCTTTAAGATTTTAAAAATATGCTGATTATGTTTATAGAACTCCAAATATATAGAGGCCAAATTGTACAATAACTTAAGTTGTCTAGAATTGATAACAAATTTGATGAGTAGTCATATACACTAGACTGATTCAATGCGGATCAATAAACGTGGTCGCCAAACTAATGTCTCATTAAATAAAGCCGGAAGCACTTACAAATCATGTTTTATAGATAATTAATTTGAGAATGAATTTTTAAAGGTAGCAAGCATAATTCTTCAAACATCATTCACAGTACCTCCGTCTGCGTTACCGCCTTTGTTCTTAAATAAACTGACAGTCTGCATTACTCAACC
>NW_022734778.1:0-864 GCF_011630105.1 Anneissia japonica | reverse complement strand
ACTAACCCTAACCCTAACCTAACAAAAAAAAATTACATTTTTGTCTCAATTTTTTAACATTGTCTTTTTTTGCACAAAAGTGCTTATCTCGCCGAGTTGAGATCTTAGTGCAAATTTTTGACTTTCCGCCATATTTCGAGTACTTTTCCGAAAAAATTCAAACTTTCAATGGAATAGTGTTTGTTTCAGGCTATCTCACCGTGCCTAACAAAAAAATTCCATTTTCACTCAACTTTTTAACATTGTCACTTTTTGCACAAAAGTGCTTATCTCGCCGAGTTAATGTTTAGGGCATTGAATGGTTTGTAAATCTAATTTTAGCTTTAGCGATGTTTAGACACACAGAGTTATGGTAGCGGAACAGACGGCGCATACGCAGGCAGGTGAATTAGCTTACCCTGCCTGCTACGACACCTAGCTGTTCTTGCATGTCAAAAAAACTTATTTCCACCTCAGACGAGGAGTTGACCAGTCATGATTACTGTACAAATCAGTTTGGCCCCTAGTTTCCATCGTCCACATTTACTATAATTTCCAATTTTTACGGCAGCCATTGTTAGCTAGTAAGTCTATACTGTGTTTGAGCACTATTTTTGATAAGCAATTGATTATGTACGCCAAATGATAGTTACGCTTTCGTAACACTGTGCGTCTCTAAACTGCTTTAGCATTTTGTTGCCAATTTAATGTCACTGGACCACCTTTGAGCCTCCAAAATTTCTTTGCTTTTTTTTTACATCAATAACTAAAAATAAAGTCATAGTATGATAAATATATTTTTAAAAATAAAATGATCCATATGGCCTCATATAATATTGTGATACAAGTTACATGAATTATATTTAGATTAGAAAAGAAAATGCC
>NW_022734777.1:645108-654693 GCF_011630105.1 Anneissia japonica | reverse complement strand
GCTCACATTCATGTGATGTCTCTTCTGCATGTATCTTTAAATGTCTGTTCAGATGACCCAAATGATTAAACTTCTTCCCACAAATTTCACATTCATATGGTGTTTGTCCTGTGTGTATCCTTAAATGTGTTTTTAAAGTGTCATTTTTACTAAATTTTTTTCCACAATGTTCACATTCATGTGATCTTTTATGTATCCTCATACGTGCTTTCGACGTTATACCATTTTTAAATTTATTTCCACACTTGTATGGTGCGTCTTGCTTGTGTATCATCATGTGTGATTTTAAACTAATACTGTCTTTAAATTTCTTTTCACAATGTTCACATTCATGTAATGGCTGTATTCCACATTGTTCAAATTGTAATGGTGCATCTTCTGTTTTAATTCCCATGTGTGCTTTCAAATTAATTAAATTAAAATAATCTCCACAATGTTCACATTTATATTTTACCTCTTCACACGTTTGTATGTTTTTCTCTGAACTGCCATATATTTCAAATTGTTTTTCAACTTCATTGCATTCATTCATATTTTTCTCCTCATGAATATTATTAACAGGAAACAAATTTACATAACAGTTTTCAATAGCACAATATTCTGTTTTTACTGATATTAAGCATTTTTCATTAGATCTTCCTTCACTTTCTTCATTGCTGGACACATTGTTACAAGTGTCTAAAATATATAAAAGATATAGAGAGAAAAAATCAGAGCAATCTGCTATTAAATGCTTAATATTATTTATATAAGTAAAGTAAACAATAATATTACTGTGCTGTATCAGTTATTGAAGAAACTTTTCTTGTAATGGTAGGGTCATGTTAACCTGCTCGTTGGTGACCCTGCTACGACTGTTCCAGTAAAATTAATAACAGCAACTAGATATAAATTCATGTCATACACAAGAAGAAAGACTTGCAGTACAGAATAAACTGAATTACAAAAAAGTATAATAAATAACCAAAAAAAAAAAAAAATGATGTACCTTGGGCAAAAATCAATGGGATGGTAAATTATGAAGTATTTCTTACTTTGAAAAATCAATAACTAGTAAAGAAAATTTTAAATAAAATATTTTCTAACTTTGTCTATTTAAGTAAGTTACTATCTAACTTTCTGTTGAAAATTAGTGTGAGAATATCTACATTTATTGTGCTGATGTTGTTAAATCTGTGAGTTTCTCCTTTTTCATGTGGGTCATTAGGGCCTTGGAGGAGTACAGTAGTACCCCATGCATAGTTTTCTTAGGGTTGGGATAATATGCAGATCATTAGAACCTTAGTGGAGTACCGCCACTACGGCCTATGATGCATAGCTTGATTAGGATTGGGGTATGCAGGTCATTTCTACTTTAGTAGAGTAATATCCATGTGAGGCAGAGCTACCATTGTATTGTTTTTTTATTTTTTTGTTTCACTGTGTTTGTGTGAATATTGGCCCTAGATGGCACCTGTAGCAATAACAGAAATTAAATTTAAAATTGAATTACTTTAAGACAAAACACACTAAGACTAACATTTATAAATGTTCATAAATTCATTATTTTCTAAAATGTTTCAAATTATATTTATATTTATGGTCTGATTAAATCCATAATGTACAGAACTCAGCCTGTAATGTACTGTAGTTGGATTATGTACAGCAATTAATACTGAAGCCATTCTTTAATAAAGAAATGTATTGGTTTATTAATTTTGTTAATTGCAATAAAATAAATAATATTAAATAAAACAAAAAATGTATTATGTTCTCATTCAATCCATATTAAAGGAACAATGTTATAAATTACAAACCTATTTCAAATTGAATTTCAGAATTCTGTTCCATATTCAGTTGCACTATTTTTTCAAATTCTGCCATAGCCTGCTAATTCTTTTAAAGACAATTATTGATATATCTGGATATTTTCAGACCTGGAATAAAAAAATAACAATTTAATGTATACTGCATTAGATCAAAACAAGCAAAACAGAGTTCTGTAAACCTCTAGACCTTCATATTTTTTTGTGTATCACTCTCTGTAAGTTTGCAAGGCCTCTTCATCACATCATTTATAATAGTGGGGAATTTTATCCGAACAATATTAAACATTTCCCCATGCTAGGTTGCGGGGACTTTGCCTGCTATGTAGACCTATATTAAAATGATGCTTCGCATTGCCAATGGCATGGCTGGGACTTGCACAACAGCAACTATTATGAATTGAAATGGATCAAATTTAAATGGCACCAAAATTTTATGGATTCAGCGCACCAAAATTTATTTTTTTAAAAGCCAATAAAATCCATTTTCGAACAGAAATCGAACTGGAACCAAATATCTGATATACGTAGCTGCTAGCATACCCTGTAGCCTAACCGCTTTATTCAAACTACTGCTGGCTGTAGGCTTAGCCAGACCCCTTAGTTAGCAGCATTGTACATTGTAATATTAAATAAAGGTTTCTAATTGCATGGATGGAGGATCCATCTAGCTCGGCCGTAGCCTAGGCAGGCCTCATTCTTTACAAGAATCATCCAGTGATCATATACACTGAAACATTTTGATGATGTATAGGGCCTACGCTAGTAGACCAATATTAATAATTATTAATTATGTAATTGTAATCAAATACAGAAATTTCAAAAGAATTTTAGATCACTCACAGTGCTGACGGTAGCCTAGCTATCTTCAATAGTACTGTACTGTGGGTAGTCAAAGAGTATAAATAGAACAAGAGAGCCAACAACGCTCATTGGGAGCGTAAAAAAACGATACGCTCTACGCAGCTAGTGTAGGACGCCAACTAACGCTTGTATATGTTTTATTACCCGGTACTGCACCGCACACGGTAGGTTTGTCTGTTTATCTGTTCTCCACAAGATACTGTACTTTTGTTTTCTGCTTACTGAGTTTATAGCGGGCGTACTTCTACCGCGCTGCGCAGCGCTGCACTGGGTAATAAAAAGAATATACAACCGTTAGTTGGCGTCCTACACAGGCATGACGTTTTTACGAACGGGACTTTGCTCTCTTGTTCTATTTATACTCTTTGGGGTAGTTTAGTGATGGGTATGGCACGCACAAAGTGCATTTAAATTATTAGTGATTCCTACCCTAGTGATTTAACTCGTACGGGCTTCTTGCTGATTCGTCTCTAAATCGAATTGATTTTCATAATTTTACTTGACGATTGTGAAGGATGAACCGTTGACTATTGTATGTATAAAGGGAGTGCAAGGCTCTCAAAAACATTATTATAAACAGAGCGTCCGAAATTCGCCCCAAACTGTACACGTGACTCAACCCACAATGTATTCAAAAGGTCCATTTGTAACAACCAGCAGAATGCAGGAAAGTACATCTGCTGAACATCTAGAAACAAAAGGGTGCGGGGGGAACCCCCTGCAATTTCATTTAACACAATTATCCATGTCTGCTTCTTTTTTTTTTTCTTCTTCTTTTTCAAATAATTATTGTCATAATTTACTAATTTGACTTGAAAAGTGTCGGAGATATACTTGTGGCTATGTTCGAAGGGGGTTATAAATTCATGTATTAATAGGAGGATCTAAAAAAAACAGCTGCACGATTAGTATTTCTCTAGCAATTATTGTACTCAATAATCTAAATTTAAACTTGCTTGGCACAGTGTTGTTGAAGCCAGCAAATTCTCTCGCCCCGGACGGACATTGAGTAATGTTGAATTTCGTCCAGAAATGATTGCTGACATTCTCTCAACACTTAAAGTAACCAATCATAATGTATTTAGTCTAGTTTATCGTGACAATAAAACATAATAAAATATCGGTCCTACTAAATATCACTTGGAACAATGGACACCACAAGGGACCACACAAATGCAAAAATAATTAAAATATTACCACACGAGAGTAGAAAACGGCTTGATAATAAAAACCAACTTTTATAGTGATAGTTGTCCGAATTATGGTAAAAATTGCCTATTTTTTAAAAACAGATTTTGCTGCCGTGCTTCAAGGTAATGCGTTGACATTGAGTATCTCTAACGCATTGACGTCTGCAGAAACGCGTAAAACCATGATCTTTTAAGCAGGCCTAGGCTACACTATGTACATTACATTTCATTGAGAGACTATTATTTTAAATATTCAAGGCACACCACATAAAGGCTAATACACTTTAAAATACTGTAGTATTTGTTGTTAAAATTACTACTTTATAATGTTATAGTAAGTACAGTAATACAAAATTGTACTATTTATTATTGTTATCATAACCACATAAATATTATTATATTGTAATGTAATAGTCCTTATCTATTTAAATTATCTATAATATATACAGTTCTTACAAAATAAGATTGAAATAATGGTTGGTGTGACTCCCACGGAAGTTCAGAATTTATTTTGTTAGTTATTAGGGGTTTTGTTTGTTGTTTTTAATAATATATATTTCAGAGTACAACAATTAAGTAAAGGAGATTGCATTAATGTAAAATATATGGATTCAGGATGATCAATTTATCCGAAGTCCATAATTAGATTTTTTTTTTTTTTTTATTTAAAAAAAATAAATTAAAAAAAAAGACAACAAAATATAAACAAATAGATTCAAGATTAAAAAATATATTTATTTATCACATTATTTTTATAACACATTTCATGAAATATCTACTCACTTCAGTACCGCTTATTTTATTATCATTGTATGTAGATAAATTAGTCGATTGCTTCTTGAACCACTGTAGGCCTAACGGTACAGTACCGCATATAGGTTATGGACATATACATCAGCCTTGAACTACATAAACCATTACTATTATTTTATCAAGGTACACACTTTGTGTTTATGCTAATTAATATGTCAAACTATGCAAGATATCACAGTAAAGAAGGTGGCAGGGACGATTAAATTTTCGAGAAGAAATAAATATATTTTTCATTTCCCGAAAGAAGTTCTCTGTCACTTGTGATTATACTCTCACTAAAAAATATGGCTAAAAATCAGCAACAGCAACATCATGAAGGAAAGAGCAATAAATTCTTCCGACAGTCTGCTAACTTTTCCAATAACCTCAAAGAGTGCACGTAAATCTGGAAAACGTCGGAAGGTTAAACCTGTCAGGACAGTAACAGTATAAACCAGTATATTAAAACATGCATTTTGTAATGCAATATTTATTTATCTTGCTTAGTTCCAAAGTCAACTTATTCTCATTATGTATCATGTCCATTTTGTACTTTGTCTAATTGTATGGCTCTGAAGAACTGAACAGTTTTCCAGATTCATTTTATCCACAGCACAGCAGTTACAATTGAAAGATGGATGTAAATGGTTGTGAATGAAGAACACATTACTTTAGAAAAATAACAAAGCTAAAAATTAGTGATATAAATACATTTATTTCTACATGAATATCTTGGTTGTCCTTGCAATTATTAATTCTGCAATTAACCTTCTATAAACTGATCTCTTGCATACTTGAAACATTAATTAGCATAAGTAATAAGGGTATATTTTTTATGAAATAACAGATGGTTCATATAGTTGTACAGAGCTGATGCATGGTAGCAGAGGTTACTTAAAAAATATACTGTAGGCCTACATATATCTTGAGTGATGCTATTAAACGAAGACATGAAACGGGTGAAACCCCTCAAAATATAATACTGTAATATGGTATGTCATTCTAAAGATCTAAGTTTGTTTTCTAGATTTCAAGTTTTCAAGACACCATTCATGTTTCTTCAAATTTATACCAAAATTAAAATCTTTCTGCAATATTTACATACAGAACAGTGTAGTATCAAGTGTTCTTTAATTATTATTACACTATTGTCATTAAAATCTCTGTGTTCCAATTACAATGTTCTCCTTAATGTACCATCATCATTTTGACTACTCTATTTTTAATATTTTCTCTAATGTATCCTACTCAGACATCTTTTTTTTCAAATTGAAACTGTTTCTAAGCATTTTTCATTCATACAATATGTGGCAAAGACAAGCCAAACCAGTCACTCGTCGCAAATCGTGTTTCAGAGAAAATGGCCAAAACATGTTGGAATGTCAAATTTTTAAAAATCTATTTTATTACACTAAACTAAACTTTACATATCTATACATCATTCTATGCTGTTATTTTCCCCATTTTTAATGTTAAAACAACACTTTTTAAGGATTTAATGATCGTTTCTGCATGAGAAATGCCTGAAATCATAAACTTTGAAGGCTGATTTCTCATATTGTTCTTTAAACAGCTCTATGTTTAAACGCTTGTAACTTCATAAGGAAATGTCGGATTTGAATGATTTTTTTACCATTTTATAGCTATTATTTTACTCTCTAACACTGTATTAATAACTCAAAATCGATTTTTGCGACTAGTGACTGGTTTGGCTTGTCTTTGCCACATATGGTCCTCTCCTGTACGTATCTTTAATTTTTTTTTTCAAAGTGCTATCTAGACTAAACTTCCCTTTAAAATGTTCACTTTCATATATTGTCCAATGCTGTATGTATCCTTAAATGTCTCTTTAAAGAGTTAATTCTATTAAACTTCTTTTCACAATATTCACATTTATATGGTGTCTCCACTGTGTGGATTATTAAATGTGTTTTCAAATTGCTTTTTTGATAAAATTTCTTTCCACAATGTTCACATTCAAATGGTTTTTCTCCTGTATGTATCCTTAAATGTATTTTCAAGTGATACTTTTTAATGAACTTTTTTCCACAATGTTCACATTCATAAGGTCTTTCTCCTGTATGTATCCTTAAATGTGACTTCAAACTGCTACTCTCTTTGAATTTCTTTTCACATTGATCGCATTCATACGGTGTTTCTCCGGTATGTACCCTTAAATGCGATTTCAAATGACCAAATTGTCTAAACTTCTTTTCACAATGATCACATTTATATGGCATTTCTCCTGTGTGTATCATCAAATGTTTTTTCAAATCACTACTGTGTTTGAATTTTTTTCCACAATGTTCACATTCATGCGATGTCTCTCTTGTGTGTATCCTTGAATGTGACTTCAAAGTGCCAATTTGCTTGAATTTCTTTTCACATTGATCGCATTGATATGGTCTTTCTCCTGTATGGATCCTTAAATGTGAGGTCTCACTACAAAATGAGTCTCATCGTTAGAAAATCAAAAAATGAGTTAATATTACATTTTGGTAGACCACATTATAAGGTTTAATTTGGTCTTTGAATGGCTTCCCTAGGATAAATAGATCCAGAGATGTTAGCATTTAAAGATTAGGTGTATGAGAACCAGGTTTTGAGAAAATCGGCCTCAAAGATAAACTAACCTGTACAAATAATAGGACTAGAATTACAGAATATGCGAAGAGAACACTGTTTTTAGTAGGAAAATTCACTTAAAAAGTACACAATCATAAAATATAAGTATCAAGTTATTCAAAAACATTAAAATCAAAATGTTGTAAAAATGTTGCCTTTGACCTATTTTGGTGAATATCTCAATATGATTTCACCAACGATGCGTCTCATTTCGTGGTGAGACCTCACAAATGTGACTCAAAAGGATCTAATTCAATAAACTTCTTTCCACAATATTCACATTCATATAGTGTCTCTACTGTATGAAACTTTAAATGTCTTTTCAATTGACCTAATCTACTAAACTTCATTCCACAATTGTCACATTCATATGGCTTTTCTCCTGTATGGATCCTTAAATGTCTTCTCAAAGTGTCACTTTTATTAAACCTTTTTCCACAATGTTCACATTCATATGGTCTTTCTCCTGTATGTGTCCTTATATGTGACTTCAAAGTGCTACTCTGTCTGAATTTCTTTTCACATTGACTGCATTCATATACTGTCTCTCCTGTATGTATCCACCAATGTTTTTTCAAACTTCTACTGTATTTTAATTTCTTTTCACAATCATATTGTGTCTCTTGCTTTTGTATTTTCATGTGTGATTTAAAACTAATACTGTCTTTAAAATTCTTTTCAAAATGTTCACATTCATGTGACGGCAATTCCGTATGTAAGTTCAAATGACTTCTGAATTTGCTTCTTTGATCAACTTCCATTCCACGTTGTAATAGTGCGTCTTCTGTTTTAATCCCCAAATGTGTTTTCAAAGTAATCAAGTTAAAATTCTCTCCACAATGTTCACATTCATATTTCATCTCTTCATACCTTTTCATGTATTTCCTTGAACTGTCATACTTTTCAAACTGTTTTTCAAGATCATTGCATTCATATTTTTCCATAGTGTTATTGTGACCAGGAGATAAATTTAAGCGACAGTTTTCCATAGCATAAAATCCTGTTCCTTCTGATATCAAACATTTTTCATTAGGTCTGTCTTTATTTTCTTCATTGCTGCACACATCATTGTAATGGCCTGAAAGATAATTTTGAAGTGTTCATTTTTCATAATTAATTTGCATATTACTGTACACCACACTGTAATAAACAAATAATCTATAAAATTCAATATCAATTAAGTATTAGAAACTGGTGAGCTGTATTTTGAATTAGTTATTGAAAAAACCTGTTTTGTGGCCTTACAGTACAGAAAGTTAATTTCAAAAAAATTTGTATAAATAAAAAAAAAATTGATGAAAATAACAAAAACAGAATAATACCCAATTCAGACCACACTCTGTTGTGATCGGTTGCAATGTAATCGGTGGTAATCCAAAACTGATTACTCCCAATCGCATCAACAAAAGCATTCAGACCAACACAAACAAACTTTAATACATTCTAGGGTCTAGGCCTCTGGTGGCAAGGCGTATGTTGACTGACTTCAGCTAAACAGTACCTGTGCAATTTGTTGTGATTTGTTGCGATCAGATTCTGTGGTAACCGGGAGTAATAAAGATTGTAGCACCCAACTTCAAGGGGTAAAAATTGCGAAATCGATTACTTAGGTGAGCATTCACACACGATTTCACTTTGCGATTGGGTGTCACAATTGCTACAGTACAATCGATCGCAATGGGGTATTAGTATATGGCCTGATTTACTATACAAACAGTAAATGTTATATTATACTACAGTACTTCTACTACTACTGTACTAACCCATTTCAACTTTAATTTCAGAATTTTGTTCCATATTCTTGATATTCATAGAGCCTTGATATTTTCAGATCTGGAAGAAAAAATAAAAAACAATGACTATTTACATGAGGATCAAAATAAACAAAGAATATTGACAAACCTCAGTTTAAAACAAAATAGATCATTTTCAGCCATGTTTGTCCACAAAAAATATTTAATAATTACCACATAAAAAAGTGAACAGTAAAAACAGTTATCTTTACCGTCTTCGTCTATCACTTATAAAAAGTATTAAATTGCTGTCCTCGGATTACCAAGGAGAGCAACTCTTGAAAATTTTCCCACTTTGAATAAACGTCCCACTACAGAAAGGTTATGGGCGAATTTGTTAGGGGGCGAGCCTTGGGGCGAGTTTGTTAGGGGGAAACTGTGTAACTGTATAGTCGGAGGGGCGAGTTTGTTAGGAGGGAGCAACTTTTGTTAGGGGCGAATTTGTTAGGAGGCGACTGTGTTACAATGTTAGGGGAAAGTTTGTATAACTATAAGGGGAAAATTTGTAAAGGGGAG
>NW_022734777.1:604613-644998 GCF_011630105.1 Anneissia japonica | reverse complement strand
CCCCCCCCCCCCGCCTCTTCTGGCCTAGCCTAGGCCTCATGCCTACCTAGGTCTTGGGGCTAGCCAAGCTAGTCCTCCCTAGCCTACCTACCTAGGCCTAGGCTAGTCCTAGCTAGCCCTACCTAGGCCAGCTAGGCGGTCTAATTCTTTACCAATTAATTAAGGAATCATCCAACACATACTTACTGTTACTGAAACATTTTCATGTTTTACATTGCCTCAATATTGATAGTTAATTGATAATTGAAATAGATTATCTGCTAGATAGTGATTTAGGCCTGGGCTAGGCCTAGGCCTAGCTGGGCCTTCTCATCATACTCGCGTTTTACTAACAGTTCACTGTCGTGGTGGGATTTTTGGGTATGACACGCACTCAACGCATTAAATTCTTACCTTATAAGTGGCAGCTGATCAGAGAATGGGCTCTCATCCAGCAATTTTAGTCAGTCAATTATTTTTATACCTCCTTGGTCAAATCAATCCTCCTATGGCCCCCACCAAAAGACCTGTTTAAATATTGATTAAAAGGGTATCGAATTAGAGGGCGAACTGAAAAAAACAATATACAGACGATATATAATTTTAACATAAAATTTAAGAAATAATATAGACCTTCTCATGGTGTCAAGAGAACACTAGCAATAATTAATCATAAAGTAGAAAAACCAAAGTAGGTGACAGGAAAGTTTAAGTTTTTAAAAGTGGAGAAAAAATATTCAATTTTTAAGCCTGAATGAGTGTTATTTCCGAGCATGAGGTGCCATTATATTCATAATTTGCTTTGCGACTCCCAGTAACGCATAAATATAGGTCCTTGATTATGCGACGCTGTGAGGGGACGTGTTTAACTCAAGGGAGGGGGAGGGACAGCTCTCGTCGAAAGGAAGAATAACTTTGTTGAGAAACACTGCTTGGAAAAAGCACCATCTGAGAGTGCCATTTCCAAGCGTCTAGAGTAGCCTATTCTGAAAATCACCATGGTGGGGCTAAGGTGGGTGTGCACTACAGTGGCGGCTCTAGGATATCATTTATGGGGTGGAGCTAAGGTGTCCGACTGCGGGGGTGAGGCTAAGTATTTATGGGTGTAACTATAGCGCGCAGCGTTATCTAAAGGGACGGAGCCGGGAGTGGGTGTCCCCTCCTCCCAAAACGATATTTTTTTTTTTAGTTTGGACTTCTAGACGGCCGGAAATTGCTGGGATGAGAATCAAATACACCACCACCCCCCACCCCCGTCAGAAAATTTCTGGATCCCTCCCTGGATACTAAGAAAGACCTAAAGCGATAGAATATGAGAAGTTGGCCACTGATAAATTCATCTGATCATAGAGAATAAACGCCATGTACATCTACACGGCGAATTAAAGCGAGTAGATGATGATGATGATGATGATGATGTTAATAGCCAAGGTATCATGGACTTGAGCATCTCCTCCATTAGGGGAAATAGTTTGTATCCCTGTATTAAATAAAGAGTTTTGCTTTGATGGAATCCGTTTTTTTAAGAGGTGGTTTTAAAACTTTTATCCTGAGTATGTCTTTTACACCATGAGAACCAACACAGCCTAAATCAAGAAGAAAAATGAAACACTTCCACCCATTTCTACATAAAGAAAAACAGCTAGTATTGTCCGTACACATCAACGCTTACTCAACAAATTTCTAAACTTTATGGTCTATTCTGAAAACACATTATCTGTCAGACCACTTTCAGCAACGGGAACATACAACTATAAACTGACACAATGGTTAGATGAAAAAATGAAAACCAATAGCGAGCAACGCATTCACTTATTCATGACATATTTGATTTTTTTTTCAAAGAAATACTATTAATTATTTGTATTTATTTGACATATCTAAGTTTATTTTTTCATACACTTAACTGTATTCTATATTATCTTCGGTTAGTCATTTCTATTTTTGCCTTATATATTCTTGTCAGTTGCGCTGTTTAAGTTTTATAACTGTACTGTATTTCGTTTAGACTCACATTCACAATGGAAGCGTTCCACTGTTAAAAAAATGTAGATTCCGAATATATTTCTTTCTTACCATTGGTTCTGATGACTTGCTAGTTTCCTGTGCCGCCCAACTACTCACGAACGTCCCTCTTGAGAATGTCACACCCTTGCTTAAATTTGAAAATAACTGGTTCAATTCAATACAGTATATATATGGTAGATTGATAAAACTCTAGATCGCTGCTATTCAAATTACTGTATGGCTCACGACTCGAAATAGGGTCGCCAAAATATTTCTTAGGGTCGCCAAACAATAAGTATTAACTTTGATTCGGTGTTCAGCCGACATGGCAAGTGGGTATAACAATAGGTAGAATTGTATAGAACATCATGCCAAAACGTCATCTGTGCTCTCGCTTTTATTTCCAGTTCGTTGAATAAAACACCTAATACCTTGTATTCAAACCAAGGACATTTTAACAATTAAAATTCCTTGTTCAATTTAAACTATAGGTCACGACCCAACAGGGTCGCAAATATATTTTTAGGGTCGCCGGACAAACTGTAAAGTAATTACTTTTATTCGCGGTGTCCGATCAACACAGGTAAGTGGGTAATAATAGAATACCGGTATTGATAGCGCATCGGTATTTAATGTCCATTGGCAGTGGTTAAATAAAAAAACAATTAATGTTGTGTCTTTTCTTCACTGAGATCCAGCGTCCTAAACTTGGTTGCCAATTAGAACCATAATTGTCACATCGTCGTAATGTAGCCTGTTTATTCTGTCGCCCTGGTTCATAATTAATTTGTTTGAAGAGCCAAATTATTTTCAGCGTTGATCTGACGGGCTGAACAGAATAAAGTACAAAGATGGAACTTGGGCGGCACGAAAGTCGGGGTGATGCTAATACCAGCTGTATGACTTGAAAAGAAGGCTATTGACGAAACACAATGATCAGAACAAAACACAGAACTTGGCGTCATATGAGTCCTGTATGACTTGAATTATTTGCAGAACAATCGAAATGTATCTTTATAAGCACTGTTCTTTGGTTTATTATCATGTAAAATAAGTAGGCTTACCAATGTTATTGACCCCATACCGCCTAGATGTTATTAACATTAGGTGCTCATAAATATTGATTATTATTATTATTATACAATAGACGTATTGCAAAATAACCTAGTTATGTTAACTATGATTAAACAATGGACTTCTTCTACCATGAGTCTCAAACCTTGAATTTTGAAGAACTTAAAATACATTAAAATACATTTCAGAAGTCAGGAAAGCTCATTTCCCGCCACCTAGGAATCAAAATTTTCCTGTGGAAGAACCACAGGACCCCCCCCCCCCCCCCGCCCTTTCTTTTTGGGATTTATCGATTCATGGGAAAAAAATACGTATGCAACTTGCTCAAACTTTTTTTATGTTTGTATACACACATAAGGCCTATTTACTGTAACAACAATGGGAAAAAATTATTTACCTTTAATTTTAAAGAACTTAAATTAAAGTCGGGAAAGCTCATTGCCCACCACTTAGAAATCAACATTTTCCCGAGAAGAACCTGAACCTCCCTTTTCTCTTTGGGTTCACTGATTCATTATAATAATTTTCAAGAGGGGAAAATCTTGAATTTTGAAGAACTTAAAGTAATTAAAAGACACCCCAGAAGTCGGGAAAACTCATTTCCCGCCTTCTAGGAATCAAAATTTTCCCGGGGGAGGACCCCCAGGCCCCCTTTCTTTTTGTGATTCATCGATTCATGGAAAATTCGTATGCAACTACTCATTTTTTTTTAAATGTTATGTGTGCATAGACACATAAGGCCTTTACTGTAATAACAATGGCAACAAATTACCTGACCGTTTTCAAGAGGGGAAAACCTTGAATTTTGAAAAACTTAAAAATAATTATGACACCTCAGGAGTCGGGGAAAAGCTCATTTTCCGCCATCTAGGATGGACCCCCCTTTTCTTTGGAGCTTATCGATTCATTGAAAAAAGAATACGATATGCAACTACTCATTTTCTTAGGGTATACACACATAACAGGCCTATTTACTGTAATGAGAAAGTTTACCTTACCGTTTTCAAGAGGGGAAAACCTTGAATTTTGAAGAACAAAGTCATTAGACACCTAGCTCAAAAGTCGAGAAAGGTCATTTCCAGCCATCTAGAAATCTAAATTTTCCCGGGGGAGAAATGTTGACCCCCCCACCTAGGTTTGATTCTCGATCTGCATGATTCATATTCCCATTCATTTTATAAGTGCCCCCCACTTTAAAAAACGTTCCGCCGACCTGGACCATAAAGTAGCCTAATGGGAATGTACCTCTCTGGTAGGGCTTACAGTACTGTCAGTGTAAACGTGTAAGATATAGGCTGGTGTGGATTTAAACAAAGTCCTAATGGTATGTTAAAAATAAGTGTCAAGGAAAATAAGTATGATTGTTGGAAAACGTTCAACATTTTATTTTTATTTCTTACCCTTTTTTGTCTATACTTTATTGAAAATATATTTTTTTTGAAATTGTTATTGTTTTAAATTTTCTTTTTTCATTATTTTGTTTTCTTTACGGGCCAAATTAAATTGCCTCGAAGGGCCGAATTTGGCCCTCAGTCTTGTTTACCATCAATGTTCCGAGGATTTTGTTTCTCTCCTGCCGCAACGGCGCACTTATCTAAGACATACTCGTCTTACTTTTACATCACATCCAATGACCCTCGTTCTCTCAAAATTAGTAAGACTGTTGCCTTTTTGCATAAGTACCTTCTTCGTCGTTTCTGTTAGAATATATTTGTAGTTCATTCTTGTTCTGCCTTCATTTAAAATTATTTACAATAGACACGATTACGACACGAAGAATACAAACTACGCGATGATATGTCCTTTTGGTGTCGTAATCGTGTCTTATAGTGTAAACGTGGCTTTAAACTTCATTGGTGTTTTAGCAAGACTTTTTAAATAAATGCAAAACAAAGTTTAATTCTTCTAGTTGTCTCAGGTTTAATTAAGGAAATGTTCTGGATAAAAGACATAAAAGCATTACAAAATGATATCAAACAAATCTGTTTAACCATGGGGTTCACTGATCAGTTTGATCGTATACAAATATACAGTATAAACCAAATCTGAAAAAAAGGTGTTGTGATTCAGTATTTCGAACTTTAATAGCTCATATCTTCAAAACAAAACTAAACTGGAGATAATAACTTTACTTAATGATTAATCATTTTTGTTTCTTGAGAATGCGACCACGAGGCCGCAAAACATTGGTCTATTTGGCTATTCAATGTTTTGTTAAAACAATATTTATGTTTATATTTTTATTATTTCATTTAAAAAGTAGTTTTAAGGTAATTTCATCTTGCTTAATGTTGTTGAATTTATATTTTGTCAATGTATCTTTTTGTAATGTTTTACACAATTTTAACTTGATGTGTACGGTATGTTTACATTGTTAAATGCTTATGAAAAAAAATTAGGGTTGAACTGTTTATACCATAGTGAGACTGCTTCATCACTGTTCGGAAAAAAAAAAAAAAAAAAAAAAAAAAACATATTTGAGAAATCAAATTAGCAACACTTTTATAATTTCAAACTGTCAATATATGACTTGTTTACATTAAAGGAGTATACTAGACACAAATGTCAAAATGCTCGAGAAAGTGATAGCATTACCGCTAATATCCGGTACATAAGTTTGTTACTTAATATGCTTAAGCTATGTGTTTCCATTTGCGATGGCTTTAAAAAAATATATTTTAAGGATGAGGATATGTGGCAAAGTAGCGATGCCTGAATTTCCCCAAGGTTGGGAGGGTGATTAAGCCGTTTCCCCTATTGTTACTGTCACTTTGATATGTTAGCTAAACGTAAATTGGATGACTCTGGAATATACGAGAAATAAATGTTTAAATTCCTATAAAATAATTAACAGCAAAATCAATATTAAATCTGGTCTGTTTGCCGAAGATAGACTCTGAAAAAGCATAATGCCCAACTTATTGAAAGTGCAGCTAGAAAAAATATATATAAATTCGCTCCAGCTACCAAAAAACTGTTAGAAAATGGAACAAACTGCATGCCCCAGGAGGCTGTTGAGGCGTCTATCTACGATAAATTCCAGATTACTAAGCCACTCCCCCATGGCCTCTTTGCTGGACTTCAGAGTGGAGTAATCAAGAGGATAACCACCAAGTACTTTCCATCATCCTAAACGTCATAACTAACAACACTTCATACTGTAAGCCTGAAATACACTACAGTACAGATAGCATTAGGTAGTTTTCGCCGCACGACATTAACCTTAACGTTAGTACCCAACATGCAGCGCGATAGCTCCGCCCCTTTTGTAAACAAATCGAAATACGCATGCGCAAACCCGTAACTAACGTACGTCGAGCACGTAAAATCCTGAAATTAACGTACTCTGCAAAGCAAGATGAATAAGTTATGACGCCATCCGCTAACGTTAATTATCGGAATCTTACACGAACGTTACTTATAACACTGTGGTTATATATAGTGTTTTATTGTTTCTATTATATTTTGTGCGTTCTTTATTTATTATTTTCAAGGTCCAAAAATAACAGAGCCTAAGCACCTGGACCTTCGTTTTTATTTTCTGGAACAGAAGCAGACCTTTGATAATTTGATGCGGGTCTGGACCATCATGTAGTTCCCACGCCAAAACCTAAAATATAAAAGGAGGCAGCTTGTACACAGGTAGAGATTGACAATTTATAGAAAATGTATATAGTTCCTTTATAAACATAATATAAATGTATATGAGTGTTGAATTTATCCCTTCATGGTGTCATTGTCCCCTAGAACTTTCCTGTTGCAGTCATTAATCTTTTTGTCTATTTTCATGAATCATCCAAAACCGGTCTGAAATGAACACCTTTGCAAAGTTTTAATTGTGTACATGTATAAATGCAATATATGCATTGTTTTTTTCCTTTAGTTCACAAAAAAAGTATGCTAGGCTATACTAAGTTCGCCCAAATAATTATGTGGTAAAACACAGTCCTGACTGACTGGATCAATATTAATACGGTACCGCAGTTGATCGTGGGAATCTACATGGGAATTTTCTACTTACAATCGTCATCTTGACCACGGAATTTTAAACACGCAATAAGAAATCAATCAAATTAACACTCGCATACGATATGGTTATCTATACCGTACACTACATATATATATTTCTACAAATATTAAATTATTCAAGTTTTTTTAGGCTGCTATTAGTTGATTGTGGGAATTAACCTTGCCTACAATGAAATATTGTAACACTCACATAGGGCCCTACTGTATGATAGAACGGTATCAATATGGTACATTTTATTCCCATTTAAGTATTCAGGTTTTTGCAAAGGAAAACAAAATTAGGCTGCTATTGAATGATTAATCCTCTTAATATATACACTACATGTACTACGAGTACTACAGTAAGGTACTTTTTGACAATCTACATCATACGTGTTAGTCCCAATGCTGTAGCCAGCTATTAGGACAGTTGGGACACACGATTTTCTAATGGGTCCAAAGTTTAAAAATGGGTTCAAATTATGTTGTTGTATGCACAAAATGAGTTCACTTTTTGGAAAATGGGTCCAGATTTCTCATATTTAACCTAAAATGGGTAAAATTTTTAGAAAATGGGTCCAGATTGCTTATATTTTTGCGTAAAATGTGTCCACATTATTTAAGGTTATGCGTAAATTGGGTCCACCCTAAAATTGTCCCACGCTGTTTGAAAATCCTGGCTACAGCATTGGTTGGTACACGAATATAAGGCCATTAGGCCATCCCCACTACATACAGTAAAACGCAATCTGTATTGAAAAATCAAATTGTGTAGCAACGCAAAACGTTTAGATTTATTTCAATTATTCACTGAAATTACACCTCAATTAACTTACACTTTTAACACTTCTGAATACCTGTAAATAATAAATTTGACATTCTTTACCTGAAAATAAATAATACTGTACATGAAAAAAATACATTGTGCAGACAAATAACACTTACAATTAAGAAGTTTAACAAAGACTTCAATAGGCTACACCACAGCTGGTATGGGATAATGCCTACATATGGCGGCCAAAGAAGTCATATCCTGGGACGAGGAGTACTGTATCTATACAGCCTTCATTGCCACGCATAGTTGCAACTTGTAGTTGTGTCAGAAAACAGATCCTTATCGAGTTACAGTAATTATTAATTATTTAATATACCAGAGAAATGTATTTACAATTATGTAAGCGCATAATCAATTGCTTTAACATTACACACAACGTTGAAACTATTTATTTAGTTAGCTTTTATAACAGACCCAGTCTACAATAGAACCGTTCATGTCGTTGAATCGAGACATTTCTTAAGGTACTAACTCATTTTTCCTCCTATTTTTTCCATTAATCGTAAAACATATTTATGACAAATGATGTATGTGTGTATTTGTTTAGTCAGTGTAATATTTAGGTCAAAACAGTTTCTTAACCTGACAACCACAATAAATACAGTACCAATTTTTCACACATTCCACAGGAGTGTAAATGCTGACAGGGACATATCTAATGCTAAAGGGGCAATAAAAAAGTACTGGGTAACAAGACCACAACAGTGATGCCAGGTTCGAAAGCTCCTACCCCAGAAAATCTGGGGCATGGTTCCCTAAAAAATTTGTTTCACTAAATCTCAGGAAATGCATTCTATGCTACTTTAAGGTAGTATATTTTACACACAAAAAATTCAGTTAAATATCTGCATTCTTTTATCGGGAATAAAAAATTTAAAACTGCAAATTTACTAGCAGTCAAGTGCAAGACGCACACACTGCCAAGTGTACAGTACATACCGTTCTCTGACCATAAGACAAATTAAATTAAATTACAACACAGAACCATACATTTTAGATACACTTTAAGAAACATGTGGTAATATTTGGTATACAATCAATTTGATAACCCAACGATGCTTAACCAGTGATCTGAACCAAATCGGTTGTTATTCGACACATATGGTTTCTCTTTTGTATGCGTTTTCAAATGTCTGTTCAAATGGCTTTTCTGTTTAAACTTCTTTGCACATTGTTCACATTCATAAGGCATGTCTTCAGAGTGCACCGTCCAATGAGTTTTTAAAGCATTCCTCTGTTTAAATTTATTTCCACAATGTTCACATTCATATGGTGTCTCTCCGGTATGCGTCCTCAAATGTGCTTTCAAACCACTATTCTGAGTAAACTTCTTTCCACAAAATTCACATTCGTACGGTGTTTCACCTCTGTGTATCATCAGATGAGTTTTCAAAGTGCTATTTTGATTAAATTTCTTTCCACATTCTTCACATTCATATGGTGTTTCACCTGTATGTATCCTCATGTGTTTATTTAAATTGCCGCAGATTCTAAACCCCTTTCCACAATGCTCGCACTTATAAGGTCTCTCTCCAGTATGTATTCTCAAATGTAATTTCAGATTGAACCTGCTTTTAAATTTCTTTCCACAATGTTCACATTCAAATGGTGTCTCTCCAGTATGTATTCTCATATGTGTTCTTAAAGTAGTACTTCTGGTAACTCTCTTTCCACAGAATTGACATTCAAATCGTTTTTCTCCTGCATGTGACATTAAATGTGTTTGCAAACTTTCTTTTTTATTAAATTTCTGATTACAGTGTTTACATTCATATGGGGTCTCATTTTCACAAGACATTTCTCCAGCATGTACTTTTAAATGTCTTTCCAATTCACTTTTGTTATCAAACGCCTTTCCACAACGTTCACATTGAAATAAAACATCTTCTGTTTTGATTTCGAAATCGGATTCATCTCCTGAACTCCTTTCATATGGCACAGTTGTAACTTCTTTTATAGAAGGTAGTTGATCCATGGTATCGAATCTGGAAGCAAGTATAAAAATGAGGGTATAAAGTCAGCAAACAAATCTAGTTGATAAGTTAAATTGATAATAATAATAATAATAATAATAATAATAATATGACATCAGAATGGATTTTGGCTACTGCAATGAATCCATCATGGTCATTCAAATTAAATAACATAAATCTTATAAAATAGACCATTCTATCAAAGGAAGCTAAGAAAGTTACAGGTTTCAAATTATGGATTCAATAATGTGACCAATGGCAATAATTACTAATAATTCATGCGCCTTGAGACGGTTTCGATCGTGGAAGGCGCTATATAAATATAAAACCATAACCATACAGTGTTCTCCCCAGGATTTTCTTAAGGTGTAATTTGAAAACGTGCAGCAACACCTCATTCAGAAAGAGTGATGTAGGCACTGGAATTTAAAAGGTTGGAATTAGTCAGAGAAGGTAGGCTTAGCACAGCACAGCGAAACATGGTCCCACCATCAATGTTTATGCTGTAAATAAACGAGGTTCAAGAGCTCAGACTTGTAGTTTCTTTGGCTACTGGCTTACAGTTTATCATTTGTTGTTAATGTCAAATTTACGGAAAGATAGAATGTATTTCCCTTCTATTTTGAAATTGTATATGTAGAGCTTGTGTATAAACAATTGATATACAGTACTGAACATTTACAAGTAATAATACAAGGTGTATTGGTAAATTTAAGCTGTAACGGTAAACTTGTTTTCTGAATGAAGCTGTAACAGGGCTGTTACGGCTTATTGCCCTGGGGAAAACACTGTCATAGCATGAAGAAACTGTTGCTGCCTGTACAATTAACCACTTAAAATGTATTCTTGATAAGTATTGGGCGAAACATCCACTCCAATATGCTCCTTATCAATTCGGATTGACCTGATAGCATCGAGGGGCCTATTAGCATCGTTTTGCTAGGGTCTCAATTTCCAGGATAAAATATCCTGGAATTCAGTATAGTTGTTAAAGCAGTGAAGTTAAAGTTCGCAGCTTAGCTCAGTCAGCTAAACTGGTGGTGAACCTTGGATGTCTCTTGGTCCCTGGTTCAATTTCCATCACCGCTCTCCTTGTATTGGCTGAAATGCAAGTTACGATATATGAGATGTTTAAGCAATTGGTCCCGTTTGCATTATGGCCCATGTACATGTTGAAGAACGTAGTACACTCCTTCGAAAATAGGTGATAATGACCACCAGGACAACTGAAAAACACTACTAGGCCTAGCTAGATAAATCTATCCATCCATTCATTCAGTCTCATATTTTGAGACGTAATAATTCTAGAGAAAAAGCTGAATGTGCCAGTTTTGTACAGTATTAAATTAATAACCATGAAGGGCTGAATACAGTTTCAAGAACCCTAAAAATACTTCATAAAACTTTACTCCATTGGCGTTCCATACCGGTCGACTACAATAGGCTCATCAAAACTGACAATCCTTTATTTTAGTTCATTTAAAATCTGCCAAATCTGTTGTAAATTAGGCAAGTTGAACACATGTGTATACACTTACCAAATCCTTTAATGTACTGAATATGTTAACTGACCTGAAAAAAGTTGTTAACTTAGAGAATTTACGAATAGTTTTCTATTAATTATATTTAAAGACGCTTCTATCTTTCTTCTCGGCGGAGCGAAAACAAAAGTAAAGCGCGCCCCCAGTGGCGATTTATATAAATAATATGGAAATAAATATGGAGCGCTGCAAAACACACTACTGGTAATCCCAAACACTATGATTTAAAAACCAAACAAGGTTCTACAGTCAGAGATTTATAAAATTATAATTTAATTTATATGATAAGTATCCTTAAGCTGGCTGCTAAGAAATTCACTTTATTTATTAGTGAAAACGTCTTTAAAAATTGTATTTTTTTTTATAGGTCTTTGGTCTTACTAAAAATAATTAAGTTTATTATGTCCATGGAAAGACCAGATGATGTCGTTAAAAAAAAAAGAGCTAGTCAGGAGATGATCCACGTGAATTGAAACCATTGTTGATGATTAATATAATAAATAAAAAATAAATAAATACCTAATTTATTGTGTCAAAGATATAGTTATCTCAAAAGCTCTATTTTCTCAGGAAGTACAACTATGAGAAGAGTACAATTTTAATCTTATTATAGTATATTATCTTTTTGCATTCTAAGTTTTAATAGAAATTATAATGACAAGGATTTAATGTGAAGATGCCTTGACAGTTACACAACATCTTATTAAGTCTGATCTGATGCAAATGACCATCAATTGTCAACAAAAAACGAGGAAAACATTTTGAAGAACCTGTCACCCTCTCTATAATTGCTAGGCCTATGTAAATCGGACATAAGGCTACATCGGGGGCTACATTCTCCGATACATACTGTACACTCTGCAGAACTAGAATCATTTGTTTTAATAGTATCCACAGGTTCAACTTGAACTTTTCACCTTACTATTCTACTGTATAAATGTTATTTTCGTTATTTGTTGTTTTAATGAATGTTATCTACCAAGCATAGCAAAGCAAATTTCAGTTATCATAATGAAAACTTTCCATCATCTGTTCACTGAACAGTTCACTGCACACATTAAAATTTAGTGATAATTTTTTTCAAAGTTGTCAATACCAATAATGATTAGATATAGAAAACAGAGTTACTCCGAAATCGGAGTTTCTTCGCCTGGCGCAAATATTCCAAGGTTTTGCGGTCTAAACTTCTTATTACTTAAACAAACAATCTCTTTTAATATAGAAGGATCAAGCAACTTTTAACCAACCGTCCAATTTCTCGCGGGCGCACACCCACACTCTAAAAATGGAATAACTACGTACATAGGAAAAAAGCTAAAATTAAAGTGTTCTTTGTTTGAAACCAGTGTCAGTATAGGTAAGGCTAAGCAGGTAGTTAACATAAGCAAGAATTTTGTTCAATGAAAATGTTTATCGTCTTGATACCTTCCGATGAAAATTGACCCTACCGGCGTCACCACCGATCGATCAAATGTGGGTGTTTTATAGATTATTGAGAATAATATCACGGGAAAAATAAATAAAATGACAGTTGACTGACCAAAAAAGACAACTGAAGACAGTAGTTCGTCATTCGAAGTTATTTATTATAACTTTATTCGGAAAATTAATATCAAAATCGAGTTGGAGTCCCCGGCGTTGTCAGTGACGTCGTATGATTTGTGTACGATTTTTACAAATTAACCCCTAAGTAAAAACAAGTTTAGCCATGTAGTACCTTGTAAATCAACTCAGAAACCCGGTGGTTTATTGATTGTTTATTGGTAGCGTCCCTTCGCTCCCAAAAATAGTATTTTTGCAGTTGCGTCCCCGGTGACATCGTGAGGGGCATATTGAAGGCTGGTTAAGATTTTGTTGCACATCGATTGAGTATTTTCATTCATCTGGCCATGTAAGTCAGTGGCGTATCTAGATGTCTTGAAATGGTGGTGGGGGGGGGGGGCTGATGTTATTTGAAACATCTTGAATCTATTATACTGTGTATGAAGATGGTGATCAGGCATACAGATTTAAAGAAAAATACCGGTACAAAAACAGCGTGATGTCCCTTTGCATTTCTACATATGTATTTGTGACATAGTTTTATGTACTGTACTTATTAATACATTGATACAACCAAAGTTGTCAGTTATTTCATTTGAAACCAGTGTCAGTATAATCTTATGTAAGCAGGTGGTTAACATAAGCAAGAATTTAGTCCAATGAAACTGTTTATCATCTTGATACCTTCCGACGAAAATTGACCCTACCGGCGTCACGATGGCGTCCCCACCGATCGATCTAACGTGACGTTGTTATGTGGGTGTTTTATAAATTATTGAGAATGGTAATATCACAGAAAAATAGATAAAATGACACTTGAATTACCAACAAAGACAATTGAAGACAATAGTTCGTTATTAGAAGTTATTTAGTATAACTTTATTCGGAAAATTAATCTCAAAATCGATTTTCCGTCCCCGGCGTTGTCAGTGACGTCGTATGATTTGTGTACGATTTTTACAAATTAACCCCTAAGTAAAAACAAGTTTAGCCATGTAGTACCTGTCTCTTATACACATCTAGATGTGTATAAGAGACAGGATTTATGAATAGCACTCTCCTAGGGTGTTTTTGGTAGGAAAAGAAGACTCAAACACTGTGGGTGTAATTTTTTCTTTGCAAAAAAATAGGGGGGGGGGGAATACGCCCCTTACGCGCCACCCCTCCTAAATCCGCCACTGGAAATAGGCCTATAGGCCCTAGGTTTAGGTAGGCCCGGTTTTGTTTCATGTCAATTAGAGACAGGATTATACAATTTCATACAGTATATCTTGTAAATTACACAATATGATTACCATAGGCCACTGCACTTTGGAGTAAACCGTCAAGTGTAGCTCATAAATTAAGCTTTCTTATCATATAAGTCTCGTGCTGATTGGTTATGAAGCCAATGATCATTTTTCATTCAAAATTTTCGATTCGAAATCGTATGTAGCCTTTTTGATTTTGACAGTTGGTCGAATGACGTCACGAGCTTTAAGTGAATAGCAGGTAAGAAATTCAGTGTAGTCTTGGCGAGTGCGTTCATGCGATGAGTCAAATTTACCTGACTGAACTAGAACAGGGGGTAAAGTTTTCATTATTTAAATATAGACCAATAAAAGTTCTTGAATCTTTTTATCTTATGTTTTATTAATTTTATTTCATTTCACTCAACAACGAAACGCCATGACAGGGACCATAAATGCACTACAATGAAAAACCACTATATAAAAACATTCAAAAAATATTTATCAATCAATTATATTTATTCTTTTGTTATCATGTATTATTTAGGCATGGCCGGGGGCATGGCACGATAATGATTGTCAGGAACAATCCCTTCCCCATCTATGTCACAGTACTGTTATCGCTTTATGAATTTTCAACAAATTACATTTGTGATCTGGGAATGTCTGATCTAATAGAGGGAAAAATACTTTATATAATTGTTGACAGATCATTAATTATGAACATATTGTAGGAGCCTGTCAAAATTTCATATTTGTAGTAATAGACTTTTAAAATATTGTACAATATTTAAAGGCCAAATACTTTTATGTAATTGCTTTTGTTTTAATTTACTTTGTTTGTTATAAAGTATTGTTTAAAGGTTTGCATGGAGAAGTAATAACATATGTGTTGAAGCTTGCTTTGATTTTATTTGGAATTTCTGCAGATATTATTCTCCTGAAGACGATTGAAGCAACTCAATCGAAACGTCGAGACTTTCTCAACTACAACAGTTCTTTTCAGAACTACCAACGTAGTGTACCGCAATCTTCAACACATTTGTTTATTATATTTCTTCTACAGTCACAAAATCATGGGTACAAGACAAAATATAAGATTAGGTCATAGCAGTTTGTACAATTACAAGCAAGTCTGCTTGTTATATTTTATTTCGGAAAAAATAAAGTTAGAATAATTAAGCATATATTAAATTTATTTTTACAATGCTCACTGTATTGGTAACGTTCTTGTAAATTATCACTTCAATGAAATCTTGTCAACTTCTGGTAACTTTAATAAATTCTTGTAGACATCTGCTAACTTTTGATTCTTAAGTTCTTGTGAAACTTAAGAATCAAAGTTCACTTCTTGTAAAAAATATAGTACAGTGCTCGAAGGTGCTTATAGCTTAGAACCACCGCTAGCCACCATGTATCGGTAACGTGTCGAGAGACAAGGCAATGCAATAATGCATCAGGAGAAAAACGTAAAATAGTCGCAAATATACTTTAATATAAAAACAATGTTGAAGAGTACACCGATTAGGACTGATGTAATTGTCTCTAAAATCAATACTCGAACTGATTTCCTAACTAAACACAGGTACATATATACATAGGGACAGGAAACATGGATTGATGACTCATTTAATTAATAATGGTCATCATAATTTGGGAACACATGATTTACTAGCAACTTCCTGGAGGAATAGTACTGTAGGAAAATACAACCTCAGGAATGTACATACAGTTAGTCACAGATTGCAACACTACTACAGGTATGCTCTGGGGAACAAGAGGGGTGAACGCCTTTGGTGCCATGCAACTATAGGGTACTACTGTATGTTACACTCACATTAAGAAGTCCCTCCATCCTGTATAGTTTTATTCAAAATGTAGGGGTTTAAAAATGTACTTTGTATTAAAATGTAAACTGAAATTAGAATGTTCACATACATGGTGTCTCCTGTGTGTTTAATTTAAGTTGTTACTATAAATAGACTTCTTTCCAGAATGTTCAATTGTATATGGAATCTCTCATGTATAAACTATCATAACAGGCACGGATCCAGCATGGGCCATCGGTCAAGTAAAAAAATTTGAGTTAAAGAGAGGAAAGGGGGATGAAATGGACTGCACCCATGAGTTCAGAGTGGCGATTCAGCAGTGGTAGAAAGGAGAGCTTGATTGTTTACCACTTATTTACACCAACCATGGTGGGGCGGAGGTGGGCGTGGCGGTGTGGACTTAATATTGTGAGTGCCACCCGTCCGTAAATCTCTGGATCCGCCGCTGAATAAATATTTTTTAAGTGTTTTGTTCTATAAAATTCTCTCCTCATTGTTTAAATACACCGGTATCGTCACACATTTTCTGATATTGCTACTGTTTTTAAACTTCTTTGTGCAATGTTCAGATTAATAAATAAATTCTCTCCTTTTTGTATTCTACTCTCTCCTGTGTGCATTATCAGATGTTTTTTCAAATGGATATTTTGATTGAACTTCTTTTCACAATGTTCACATTCGTATGGCATCTCTTTTGTATGTATTCTCAAATGCCTTTTCAATTTACTACTGCTTTCAAACCTCTTTCTACAATGTTCACATTCATATGGCCTCTCTCCTGTATGTATCATTAAATGTGTTTTCAAACTGGTATTTCTATTAAACCTCTTTCCACAATATTCACATTTGTATGGCTTCTCTCCTGTATGTATCATCAAATGTGTTTTCAAAGTACTATTTTGGGTGAACTTCTTTCCACAATGTTCACATTCATATGGTGTCTCTCCATTATGTATTCTCAGATGTCTTTTCAATTTACTACTGTGTTGAAATTTCTTTCCACAATGAAAACATTCATATGTTGTGTGCACCTTCAAATTTCCACTACTCACAGAATTATTTACATAATTTTCAAATTCATATGGTGAATTTCCTGTATGTACTCTCAAATGTTTTTCCAATTCACTTTTGTTATCAAATCGCTTTCCACAATGTTCACACTGAAGTAGAAGCACATCTTCTGTTTTGATTCCCAGATGCGTTTTCAAAGTAACTATATCAAAAATTTGTCCACAGAGTTTGCATTCACATGTCATCTCTTCATGGTTCATTTTTAAACATTCCTTTGATTGGCCATCATGTTCACACTGTTTCAATTCACTGCATTCACTCACATTTTTCTGCTCACAAGTACTGGGACCTGCAGACACTGTTAAGTGTGCAGCATAAAAATCTCCTGTTGTTTCAAACATCAAACAATGTTTACTATCCATACTTTCTTATTAGTTACTGCCTATGAAATATAAAATTATTACTCTTAGTATATTTTTAATAGGAAGGTAGAAATGAGACATCAATAACTTTCTGTGGCGAAATGGTTCATTATTGGCACAGCATTATTATAACTTTTGTTATATTATCGGGCCGGGACGGGTGTAACTATATAATTACATGAGGGTTGTCTGTAGATTGATGATGGGTGATGATCGCATTGTATGCTGCCCTCTAGGTGCGGTATTCTTCCTTATTATAATAATTTTATTTAGCAACAAAACATGGGAGATGAATAATAGTATAAATATTAGATTGTAGATAACTGATCATATGATAAACACTTTCCAATAAAAGGTGTAATAGGTAAAACTATCCCCACCGGAGACCATCAGAAAATAATTTGGCAGAAAGACACAGGGTGTCGATTTTTTATACACATTGAGAGCTATGATCATATTATTAATAATGGCAGATTCATTTCAACTAATAATATGCACTTTTCATAAAATGAAAATGTAGTTAAACAATCCTCTGACCAACACAGAAACGTAGCCATGATTTTCTAGGGACGGAGAGGAGCCGTCTTGCGAAGTATTACTGAAGCGGTGCGGCCGGGACTGTGGACTGTCCCTTCCCAAAGACCGCCGGTGGGGGTCAAGGGGTCTTCCCTGCGAAGTAGCGTATTCGAGACGTCTTAGGACTGTTTTGAGGGTAAATTGCAAAGTGAAAATTGCAATAGACACATAAATAATAGGCCTATTAGTAGACCTATTATAATAATAACTCAACAGCAGCGCCAGTATTCGAAAGAAAGCTGGCCAGGATGAGACTGTTAGATACAGGGTCTACCCAAAGCAGCCCCACCATGGTTGGGGGTGAGGCGCTAAAATTTTAGGAAATAGTAGGCCAACCTCTAGATCACAGGTGGGCAGAGTGCAGCCAGCGGGGCCGCAAATATGAATTATGTAAAAAGTAATATTAAAAACTTGGATTAAAGTGGTGTAAGAGCAGTGCTCAGAGGTTTTTTGGAAGCGCACTGGAAAAATAAAAGTTTGGACGGCCCTCGGTCTTAGATTAGAAATTCACTTTGGTTTGGCCCTCCGACCGATTTTTATGCCCACCTCTGCTCTAGATGGCTGGAAATGACCTTTATATAGTAAAATTCATCATCATCATATCACCACTTTATAGTCCATATAAAGCACCAACACATTTCTCATTATCATTTTTATCAAGGGATTTCCAGCAACAATAGATTTAATTTAATTTATGTGATGTCATAGAAAATAAAACTTTGTAGGGGCTCCTGAGGTGAAAATTTGAGGAAGTAGTACCATCAAGATGGCAGGGAGTAAAATTCATTATCAGCACAACACCATGTCAAAAAGAAGCGCCAACTAATTCCTCATGATTTTATCAGGGATTTATCAGGGAAAGGCTGGCCTGGGATTTATGGATTTAAGACGAATTTAAGAAAAATAAAGTTATAAAAAGCCAGGTTCTATTTGTATTTGTAATTTGCGTAAATAATTCACTTGGAACTCGGAAATGGTTAATTAGATACCGATTTTTGAATATTTATTAAATTGGTGAAAAAGGTGGAAAAGGGGGTGGCTATGTATTATTGGCCTACTTCCCGAATACTTTCTTTATAGACGAATCTGTTACTGTATCTATTCGAATTAAAATTTAAATAAAAACGCCTCCCTCGAATAAACGGCATCTCAAAAACCCTTCCCAACATAAACGTACCGGGGCGTTTATTCGAATAAATACGGTTTCGGAATTAAACTTTTGACAAATGGCAGGACCGTATGCAGGATTTTTATTTTGGTAGGTGCGAATTTATAGGAAGTGGACCAAAATGGGGAGGCGCGCTAAGAATATAGCCCTTCTGAAGTCGAGTAGGAGGAGCCCTCGCGCCCAGACGTTCTTGGTTTTAATAGATTTTGTAGTATTCTAGTACTGTATTAAGCTTTTTTAAGTTTGTTTTTTTTTCGGTTGCAGTCCAAGAAGTAAGGGGTCATGGAGGGACCTTCAGAGATGGAGGGTCGATATTACTTCAGCACCACCATGTTTGGGGCTGGGGTAGAACAATTTTTAATTATGGCACCCATATGAAGCTGGAAATACCACTCTAAGACTTAAAATTTGAATACTCTTTTTCCCCAATCCCCATTGAGGGAGAGGGCCCTGGTCGGCTACCCCAATCCCCTAAATCCGCCAATGGTTTTGAAAGAAAACATTACTCAGTGTTTTTATTTTCCAATGTTCTGTAGTCTACCAACATTTTCATAGGCCTAACAATGAATATAGCAACTTTAATATATTAAGAAAACAAAACAAAAACAAAACAAACCAAACAAATGTCATTAATTATATTACATTCATTGATGATTAAATTGATTGATGAAATTTTTACCATAAAAATGTAAATGTTACCAGTATATTGTAAATAAATGGAATTAATGGTAATTGCAAATACAAACAAATAATTACAAGCAATTTACGTCGGGCGTGAGATGAAAAGATGTTTAAAATATATAAAATCGAGAATTCAGAAAATTATTCCTATAGTGATCTAATTGCGAACAGGGTAGTGAAAGCAATGTTGTTGTTTTAAAGCAAATACATCCACCACTCTACCGGTCCAAGGAGAGACTTTAACATAATGGGGGCCGTGGCGGATTTTTGGAATTCGAAATAGAGAGGGTGTCTAGTGAGGGACCAGTGGGTGTCCACTGATAGAGGCCTGGGTCAACCCAATTCAGCTGACCGCGGCCCCACCATGGTTGGGGTTGAGCAAAAAAAAATTCTAGATGGCCGGAAATGAAGCTCTCACTAGATTTAAATTGGATTATAATTACTGCGTTTTGTTTTCTCTTCATTTTAAATATAATATTTATGGTGGCCCGGGTCGGCTCAGCCCCCGTAAATCCACCACCATGCTCGGAGACAAACGAGAACAAAGAAAATTCAAGTGAAACCTGTAGAAAGAAAGACAAGTTTTGTGTGTGGCACGTTATTGACACACAAGCGGCGGGGAAAAACACTCAAAAAAGCTTATAAATAGGGCCAACAGTTAAAAGTCCTTGCTTGTATGACAATTAGAAGTAGTCCCAGTTGGAAACTACTCTTGGTCAAGGAGTTTGGATGGATTTCTGGAATGTGTCCATTTATGGAACTTCGCCATCATCAAGTACTGCGTATGTTATTTATAATGGATCACTTTCTATTGATAATTATAAGACAACGTCGTAAATACAGAAGTGCATATACTTTTTTCTTCGTTTTTTTTAATTATATTTTTTTCTCAGCAATTTTAGGTGATTGTATAACCGCAATCATTTATGTACAGTACACATTTTTTTATAACAATAACGATAATGATACGATACGATTTATTAGGTTCACTTTCAGATCAGTAAGTTAGGTAATTATTTTAATTAATAGGCCTTAAACAATATTAATAATAATAATAATGTAGTTTTATATAGTCCACATATCCTTAACATATATACTGTAGGCCCTAAAATCTGGAATGATATCAATGTAGAATTAAGACTCGGTAATAGTATTTATATATTCAAAATAAATTTAAATAACCAGTACTATGAAAATTATAAGTGTAAATCAAACTTATGTATAAAAAAGTACTATGAAAATTATAAGTGTAAATCAAACTTATGTATAAAAAATTGTGCTTTATGTAATCATATTTAACTTTTCTTCAGAATTTTCAATGACTATTGACTTGTTACTTCAAATTTTATTTTTTTGCGATGCAGTTGTTAATTTTATTTCATAATCAATGGGCGCCCGTTATAAAGCTTGCTTGCTGTGGCGACCCTTTTCCCACTATATTTAAATATTCTGATGGGCCTACATATTTAACAATTATTGTTTTTGCTTATGTATTTCTCCGCCTATGTATTTAGTGTTGATGATGTGAAAATAAACTTTATATTGAATTAAATTGAATTGAATATGATTCAAGTTTTTAGAATTATCAATGGCGTCGACAATTTAGAAATAAATACGTTCTTTCATTTTCCAAGATGGCACAAGTTTAAGTTACAGTATCAGGGGCGGATCCAGAGATGTCCAAAAGGTTGGGGGGGGGGACCGAAAGGGAGGCCCGAAATTTGGGCCGATCCAGACAACAATGTCCTAGGGGGTCCAGGGGCATACCCCCGCGAAATTGTTGTGTTCTAGACGCTCGAAAATAACATTTGAGGTGTTGTGGGCTATCATTTTTTTTCTTTTTCCTTCTTTTTTTCACCTCCCAAAAGGGGTTTGGCCCCCCCCTAAATCTGCCCCTGAGTATTATATAAAAAAAGGACCAGACCAGATGTCCAAAAATATACATTTAGCTCTAGAGTGGTTGATGTTTAGAACAGTCTGCCATCTCATAATAATCAACTGTAGAAGTATTTGCAATGTTCAGATAAATAGATTAATTCTCTTCTTTGTGCATACGCAAAATATGTTTTTTTAAATGGTTAATTTGTTTGAAACTCTTTTCACAATGTTCACATTTGTATGGCTTTTCTCCTGTATGTATCCTCAAATGTATTTTCAAACGGTCACTTAGACTAAACTTTTTTCCACAATGTTCACATTCATATGTTTTTTCACGATGTATTCTCAGATGTCTTTTCAAGAAGTTACTGTGTGGAAATTTTTTTCCACAATCAGTGCATTCATATGCTGTGTCCATCTTGAAATTGCCACTATTTACATAATTCTTATCTTCTGTGTGCTTACTCAAAATATGGTTTTTTAAATGGATATGCTGGTTGAACTTCCAGCCACAATGTTCACATTCATATGGCTTATCTCCTGTATGTATCAATAAATGTGTTTTAAAACTTCTGTTTGTCTTAAACCTCTTTCCACAATATTCACATTCATGTGGCATCTCTCCGGTATGTGTCATCAAATGTATTTTCAAACTGGTATTGGTAATAAATCTCTGTGTACAATATTCACATCCGTATGGCCTTTCTCCTGTATGCAACATCATATGTGTTTTTAAAGTGCTATTTTCGTTGAACCTCTTTCCACAATGTTCACATTCATATCGTCTTTCTCCACTGAGTGTTCTCAGATGTTTGTTCAATGAACTCCTGCTTTGAAATTTCTTTCCACAATGTTCACATTCATATGGTCTTTCTCCACTGTGTGTTCTCAGATGTTTGTTCAATGAACTCCTGTTTTGAAATTTCTTGAAACAATGTTCACATTCATATGTTGTTTCTTCACTGTGTATTTTCATATGTTTGTTCAACGAGCTCCTGTGTTGAAATTTCATTCCACAATGAAAACATTCATACGCTGTGTGCATCTTCAAATCAGTTTTCCTGCCACTATTCACAGAATTTGTATCTTCTGTGTGTGTACACAAAACATGGTTTTTTAAATGGATACTGTGATAGAACTTCTTTTCACAATGTTCACATTCGTATGGCGTCTCTCTTGTATGTATCATTAAATGTGTTTTCAAACCATTCTTTTTTAAAAACCTCTTTCCGCAATATTCACATTCATATGGCTTCTCTGCTGTATGTATTAATAAATGTGTTTTCAAAGCATTATTTCTTTTAAACTTCTTTAAACAATATTCACATTTGTATGGCTTCTCTAATGCATGTATCATCACGTGTGCTTTCCAACTGGTCATTATATTAAACTTCTTTCCACAATGTTCACATTCATACTGTGTCTCTCCGCTGTGTATGCTCAGATGACTTTTCAATAGGCTACTGTGTGGAAATTTCATTCCACAATGAAAACATTCATATGTTGTGTGCACTGTCAAATTGTCACAACTCACAGAATTCTTTCCATAAGTTGAGTCTCCTGTATGTGTTTTCAAATGTTTTTCCAATTCACTTCTGTTATCAAATTGCTTTCCACAGTGTTCACACTGAAGTAGTAGCACATCTTCTGTTTTGATTCCCAAATGTGTTTTCAAAGTATCTATATCAAAATTTTGTCCACAGCATTTACACTCACATGTCATCTCTTTATCATTCATTTTTAAATATTTGTTTGAATGGCCATCATGTTCACATTGTTTCAATTCACTGCATTCACTCACATTTTGTTCCTCACAAGTACTGGGACCTGCACACACTGTTAAGTGCGCATCATAAAAATCTACTGTTGTTCCAGACATCAAACAGTCTTCACTATCCATACTTTCATAGTTACTGCCTCTGAAATATAAAATTATTGCTGTTAGTATATTTGTAGTGGGATGGTAGAAATGAGACACCAATAAACTTCTCTGTAGCAACATGGTTCATTGGCACAGCATATACAGTACTGTATCACATTGGTGGCGCCAGGAACTCCCCGACGAGGGGTCCCAGCTCCCCGACAAGGGGGTACACCTGTCTCTTATACACATCTAGATGTGTATAATAGACAGTTAGAAAAAAATTAATTTGTCGGGGAAAAATTATTTTGTCTGGGAATTTTGTGTTAATTATGGGATTCTTTATTTAAAAAGGTTGTCGGGGGTACTTCCCTCATCCCTGCATCTGTAATAAATTTTTTTAATTGTCACTCTCAAAATGTCATATTTGAGACTGTCATGAATTCCTTCTTGACATATTTCCAAGCGGTAAAGAAATGACTAGGAATCACTCTTTGACATATAAGATATAAACACAGGTTCACAATGTTGTAACACAACTCTCAAATAAACGTTTCCTCTGTGTAAACTCCAACAAGAATCCAGTATCAAAAAAATACAATAACATTCACATTAACATGTGTTTCAAACAAGCTTCAGAAAGAAATATATCTTGTCTTATATACATTATCCCTAGAACTCCAGTGCTATCCAGAGCATTCTATATTGCCCAAGTTCCTCATTGGTCACCTTACATTATAATTAACCAATAAGCATTCATTTCAGAATCTAGAAGCTTCCACATGATCTTCTGTGTTCCTTTAATTACCAATGTGGTTTACAGTTCACTGTTTGTTTGATCAAATAAATGTAATTCTAGAATGTTCTATATGTTACAATCTGGAAAGGAATGGTAATTTATTACAGAGACTACAGTTATGAGTATCATTTAAAGATTATTTTTTAAACATATGATAAATTATAAAGAGTACTTTGGATAACTATATCCCACAAAATTAATTTTGTTCAAAATATGACAGAATAATTTTAAATGTAATATCTGTGATATTTACATTTTTAACACTAAATGTTAGGTATCCATGAAAATTTAAGAAAGAATATTTTTTTATATAATTTAATGTATATACTTTATGAATTGGCCAAATTTAATTAAATTCTGTAAGAAAATAAGTATGAAAATTATAAATTATATATATTGCCAATATTTTCATTATTCGAAATAATACGTTTTTCGAGCATAGCTCATCATCTATTTACCTATCTATTCAATAGGCTCTTTATTTTGCATCTTGATTTCAGGGGTCAAAAACATTTTTCAATTTTTTTTCCATCATATAGTATTAGTATATAGTGGTGTAGAAATTCTACAATAATCTTTTTGAACATTTTCCAGAAAAAATAAATGTGATACAACCCTCCGTTTAAAGAATTTTTAGATAACATGAGGACAAGAATTTAGCCTCAAAGCTTATCTTATTTCTGTTGGTTAGTTAGGCACAACTGACTTGGGTTGTTTGTCATCACTTTAAGATGTCTACCGATTCGTGAAAACGGCGTAGTGGAGTGGCGTCAGCGCCTCAGCCTACGCAAAGAGAGTAGGCTATGCCTAGACTCAGAGCTAGGCCTCCTCCTAGCTAGGGTATAAGGCCAGGCCCGACTCCCTGTTGCTGCCTACCAGAGAGCTGATAGGCTAGGCCTCCTCCTTCTTCTTAGCTTACCTTTTAGTTTTGTAGTAAAAGTATCCTGTTGTTTTCCTTTCAACTGTCTAACGCGACGAGCGAATCGTGAATGGATGACATGTGATCAGAGAAAAAAAAAATGTGAGACAAGAATTTAGCCTCAAAGCTTATCTTATTTCTGTTGGTTAGTTAGGCACAACTGACTTGGGTTGTTTGTCTACCGATTCGTGAAAACGGCGTAGTGGAGTGGCGTCAGCGCCTCAGCCTACGCAAAGAGAGTAGGCTATGCCTAGACTCAGAGCTAGGCCTCCTCCTAGCTAGGGTATAAGGCCAGGCCCGACTCCCTGTTGCTGCCTACCAGAGAGCTGATAGGCTAGGCCTCCTCCTTCTTCTTAGCTTACCTTTTAGTTTTTAGTAAAAGTATCCTGTTGTTTTCCTTTCAACTGTCTAACGCGACGAGCGAATCGTGAATGGATGACATGTGATTGTATATTGCTGCCCTCTCTAGGCGCTCCTACCGGTACTAGACGCTGAACCCCACACACATGAGGTAGTAGCAGATGAAGCTGTCTGGACAATTAAGACTATGTTTCTATGAGTTACATTGGTTACACGACACACAGGAGCTTTCTCACGTTACAACGTTGGATACGCACATAAAATCACAACATCAGATGCTGAACTTGAATTGAAGTGAGGAACATCAGCCTAGACGTTAATTAGTTTAAGTGGGGGGTAGGCCGTTTTCTGGCTTCATCATAACATTCCAGGAATTCAAGAGGGAGTTCGGGATATGAAAGAAAACCGAGTGATTTTTTGAGGAAGAAAAAGCCTGCTGACACAGCGGAGTGCTGTATGTAGTTCCCATCTGAACAACAAAAGACGACCGCACCTTCTCTCACTGTTGTTTTCTCGCGTGTCGTGTCCTCAGTGATTTGCTGTGTTCATGTTTTCTTATTTATATGAGGAAGGCTGGATGAGGTAATTAGTAAGGTACTTTAAACTTGTCTCCTTTTTTAGTTGTGACCACCTTTACTTCACAGTTGTTGACTGTGGTGATTAAATTTTTAAAAAATATAAACTAAATTGTACAGTCGTCAGTTTGGTCAGTACAGTCTGTGATAATTTTATGTACAATTTTTATTCTTGCTCGTTATTCACCGATCGATATCGATGATGGTCTTCATCATGACATGATTGGTAATAATATTAATTTTTCAATTAATCATAATAGCCATCCTCTACAATAAAATTCAAAAAAAGATACAGATTCAACATTAGCCCCAGCCTTTTGTTCTAAGCCTATTTAAACTTATGTTTAAATTATTTATTGTGTTTTTGTTGATGCCTTAGTTTAGAGGTTGTATACAGTAGGCCCTATTTATATTTATCTGTGTATCTTCACCTACTAGAGCTGAGCATAAACGATGGCAACACCACTACCAAGGCTGACTCCAAAGGAAACATTTATTAGTGAATTCCACCCACCACAGAAACAGAGGTTCTTTAGACGTTCACAAACATTTGTAGAAAAACAAAATCCTCTATCAAAGTCATGGGGTGGCATGAGCTCTCTGCTTGCTCATCAAGATGTGGACCTGTCACCACAAGCAGGTACTCTTCCACGAATCAACCCTCTTCGTCCACCACTCACTAGACGGACTGTTACCTTGGAAACAACAGATGCCCACTACTTGAATGAAAGTCGAACTAACAATATGAAACGTTCTCAGTATTACCGTTTCCATAGCGCCTGGGGAAAGCCTTTTTATGGTAACAAGTCTGAACAAGAGATTTACAGGTCTGTGAAATTGGTTATAAAAGTGCAATTGGTTTGACTCTATGTAATATGCCTACCTTTACATAGACATGATGATGTTATACTGTATAAATACTGAATGGAAGTCCAGTGGGTTTAATCTCGAGAAGAAGCCTATCTCGAAATGAAGCCCCCCCCCCGACCTCTTTAATTTGCAAAAGTAGCCTCGAAAAAAAGTCCTATTTAAAAAGAAACCCATAGCCTTCTTTTCAAGATAGCATTGGTATGTACAGTTTAGGTGATTTAATGTCGGTTAATACACTTTCATGACACAGATTGATGTTACAGTTGCCCTATTTATTGTTTTATGGGAGTACAGTAATTCCAGGGAACAGTGAAAGTGGCACCCTTCCCCCCTCTCCCTTTACTTTGCAAAACTAGCCCCATTCCGAAGCCCATTCAGAATAGAAGCCCAACCAAATTTTGCAAATGAAAAGAGAAACCCAGGGTACTACTCTATTCCATTACAGTAATAACCAAGTATCGAGTCACAATTGTTTTTCACATAAAAATTACCACTGTGGACAAAGGTATAAAGGAATGAAAGTCTAGATAAAAACTGAGAGGATAATACTGTACTATAGAGACATTTCACTTTCTTGTTATTCACAAAATTATCAGTAAACTGACAAATTTAGTTTTTCCTTGAACGAAAATCTAGATACTGCAAGCTTCAACATATATGTAGATAGTCTACTTCGTGAATACTTACCTGGATAAACCGACAAATTGCCTATTCTTTCTCACACGAGAAACACCCCTCGAAACATAATAGAACAGTCGACTCCTGGCGCCAAGCACAAGTGGCTCCACAACCATGCAACTTCCTCATTCTTTTTCGATCTATCGAAAAAGCTCATAGACTACCAACATCACCATTGATTTGTGTAGAAGTTGTCTTGATAGGAAAACTTAATGAAATCGTATGAATCCTGCTTTTAAAAATTAATAGCTAATTTAAGAAATATTTGAAGGTCTCCTCCTGAGACTGGGGTTTCCATTTACCAACTTTGGTTTAGATTAAATATAGTTAAGACATTTGTGAATTTGGGATCACAGAAAAGTTGTCTTCAATTGCATGTATGGTCTTTAATTGGACAAGTCTAAAGTTGGAAGGAGAGCTGTAATTTTAATTAAATGAACTTTAGATTTGTTTAAAAAAATTCTTCATGAATTTTTTATTGCTTTGCTCTTAAAAGGAAAGGTATTCGAGAGGTTTTGAAAGATCAGATGTCAGGGAAGGATCAAGAAATGAAACAACAATTGACAGATAAAGTAAAAGAGAGTGAAGATGCCGTCAACTATGACAAGAAATGTATTAATGAAGATAAAGAAGCCTATCAGAAAAAGATAACATTTCTCATGCAATTTAGAGATGAGAACAAAAGGGTAAGTTTATAAAAGAGTAAAGGTATATGCTCAGCAAGAATTTTTGTGTGACAGTGCGTTCTTTCTTTATTCAACTGCTCTGCCGTACAAAAATAGAATAAAAATCATTGGTATATTTTGGCAAGAGTAAACCAGCACAGTAGAAGCGGTTGCCGCATCGGTTGTGGCTTGGACTCCCAACCTTGAGGTCAGGGGGTTTGGAACTCACGCTGTGCAAGTCACTTGTGTCCTTAGGCAAGGCACTTTATTCATCTCATCTCATCTACCCAGGAATATAACTGAGTACCCAGTGGTTCACTACTAGAGAATAAAAAAAGTATGTTGGCACCATCAAATATGCTCATGTGGGTATGATAATGACATGCCCATATATAGGTCATAGAAATCATAAGTATCGGTCGTAGAAAACAGTGGACAGAACATTACATAATTTTTTTTGTCATTCATTTTGTAGTTGATTGAATCCAGGGAAGAGCAAAGGCGATTAGAAGCGAGGTACAGAAATCGCAGCGAGCAGGAGTTACTCCGCTACAACCCAATAAACTGGACCCAAACCCTCAGGTGAATTAATAGTCAAGAATAGCTACAGCAGATGTTTCTAAACAGAAGAGCTTAGCAGAAATAGTTGAGTTGAATGTGGGTCATTTTACATGTTGGCTGTTATTGGTGGATGCTAGTTTAATATGTATCGTATTTATTAAAGGTGCAATTAATATTTTTTCAGTATGACTGACAAACAAGGTTGAATAAAAGATAGTTAGCTTCCATTGAGATTTCCAAAGGAATATTTTTATGAAAAAAATTATTTTTTATGAGCTATAAGGCGATTTTAAAGAGTGTTCCATTTATGTAATACACGTAGTTGATATGATTTGTTGGTTATGCTACTGCTGTATTGTGTTTAGGCTAACCGCTTGTAGATGACATCCTGTTAGCTTTATTGAGCAGTATGGCCATGTTGCTATGGACACGGGTTTCTAAAAATATATACAGCACTACAGAGTGCTGCAGTCATAGATTGTACATATTTGGGCCTATCTACATGCAAATTGCTATAGTCATGAATATTCATAGAAGATACTAACACAACGTTCAAATAAGGTTTGCTGTAAATAATAATATCTAATAATGTGGGATTTAGCTAAGTCTTCTCTTTTTGATATGTATTAATGATTACTGTATAATGATAACTATGATATTCGTTATACATGATATAAACAAGAGTTTTTATTTTTCTGCTACATATATTTATAGATATCACCTACAATAATGATTATGTACTATAAATTGAGGGTAATTGCGAACTTTGAAAGAAAATTGTCACTTAATTTCAGTCGTTGGTATGAGGGCATATCATATCTGTCTTATTTCAAGTGTACATGACAAAAATCATTATACATTTATAATTTTTGGCATTTCTAGCAAATTTCCATTCGCAGTAACAATAGTGATGTTAGTTAAGAGCTTTGTGCTTCATGTAAGTACTTTGCTGTTTTGCAGAATGACATACGTTCTTGAGTAAGTTTACATTAAGAGTGAATGTTTTCACCCCGCAGTTGCTATCAGTGGCGGCGCCAGCAGGGCAGGGGGCTTAAGCCCCCCCATCGGTCTCGTCAAGCCCCCCCACCCATCGGCTAAAACTCGATGGGCAGTCGGACCAAAAAAAAAAAAGAAAAATTGGCCTAGTTTTCCGGCTATCTAGAAGTCCCAATTTTGGAGAAAGTCTCGTTTTGGGAGGAGGGGACACCCCTCCCATACCCACCACTGGCTCTGGCCTTCGGCCCTCAGATGACGCTGCACGCTATAGTTACACCCATAAATACTTAGCCCCCTCCCCCCACCATAAATTATATCCTAGAGCCGCCACTGGTTGCTATGCAGACCAAGTAAGCTTTTTCACCATGCATTTGTAGGGGGAAGGACCCTGCAGTGCTGAGGCCTTATTTACCCCGGTCCATTAGGCTATCACTAGCTAATACAAGATTCTATCATATCTGTATTCATTCTTAACAACAGTAGAATGTAATAACGTCACTGCTAATGTCAACATAACCTACCTCTAGACATCATCACTGCATTCACTGTGCAAAGTATTATATGTAGTTTAAATAAGCTGGCTGTATTTCGTACAACAAATTTAAGTCCTTAAATTTTAATACTGCAACAAGATCAGTGAGGATATTGAGCTCTGCTGAAGATTCAAAACATTGAGAAAAACTGAATTCCTTCCATATTAGTAATTAAGAGTAATATAGTATTGTTTATTTAAGTTCACTGTACAAAGTTGTTCAAATAAAACCTCTATTAGAATTTATTTGCTAAATCTTAGTTCAGAGTATGGTTACTAATATAGGTGCTTTTAAACTGTTGCCACAAGTTACAAATCACCTCTTGACTCGAATTGTAAATACAGGACTACGTTCCTACCAGGCTGGTGCTGTGGGAGTGTCCAGAGGATTTAAAAACAAATTGTATTTATTTTTATCGATTGTTTGGAATTTTTGTATTAATATTATTTGGGCATTCTTTTATTCCATAGTAATTCAGTGGTACTAATCTCTTCAGTACTTCCACCATTTGATGGTTTGGTTAAATCATAGTTGTAGTGTAGGTTCATAGTCCAAATTATGTTTATCTTAAAAAAATTGATTAAAATCATGTCAAATACCTACTTCATTAGGTAGATAATTTCGAATACCGGTATCACTTCACTCTTCCATTGACTACCCACTTATGCTATGATAAAATGTGACCTTTTCTTATATATACATTGATATTAAGTGAACTTTTACATGTCTGAAAGTGAAAAAGTTTTTGTTTATTTTCTTGAAGAGATGGTATTAAGCTAGCTTGTCAGTTGTAGGCCTATTTTGTTGATGGAGTATTCTACTTTTTGATGTTCTGGAGATCATGTCTAAAAGGATAAATCACGTTGGAAGTTTCTCCAATTTAAAAATAATCAACTTGGTTCAATAATTTTGCTGTTACTGGTCCCCCTCCAAATGAAGACTACTTTTTGAAACCGGGGTCTCCATGGTTTTTAACAACTTTGGTCTCTAATTAGAATAATAAAGAAAAAAAAAAAACATTTGTAATTGTAAATTTGAATTAAATTTAAATTGGAGGGTCTTTAATTACAGGGAGATCTACATAGAACAATAAATGCAAAAATTAAAGCAATTCCTTGTTCAGTGTTCATTGTTTTGAAATTGGCTTGTCAAAGAGTGCCTGATGAAGGAATCTATCGTACAGAACATCTCACACTTCAAAATTGTTCAGTTTGTTTAAACTATCTTTCCTTTGTTGTCATAACAAACAATACATGTGATAAAATAGATTAAACTGATTCATATGTTGGTTTTTGACCCACATTACGCAATTAACAAGCATTCAATATTAATAAGTTGTATAATAATCAAATATAGCCGTATGAGGAGCACCAAACAGTCTGTCGAGTTTGGGTTGCATGCATGGGCATCAAATCAAGAAACAAATGCAAATTCACTTTAAATGAAACTTTATTCTATGAATAATCAAAGTTAAAACCATAGCTCTAAAGCTGAAGACAATGAACAAATGGTTTTGGAGCCAGACTAGTAGTATTATGCTGTTGTGTCCTCAATTTTCCCACACAAATGGTATGGTTGACCTTTCTAGCACTTGTTCTGGTACTAATTAATTTTAGACTCCATTGTGAAGAGACATAAATAGAAAGTGTCTTGCTCAATGACAAAAGTGAAATATGAAGCAATGGTTTCAAACCCTTAAGTCCAATAGTAATTAAAGAAAATAATGTGGAAATGTTGTCTAGGCCTATGCAATAAGTATGATAATTATTACAATATAGGCCTATAGTAGGGGAGGATTTGGGGAGGGTGATGATTTGGGGAGGGGGAGGGGGAAGCTGGTCAATTCCTGCCTTATAAAATTGCAATTTATATCCCACTAACCATTGTGGGAAGTGTAATCTGGACCCTCCATTTATATAATACCCTCCTCAGGTCTATCTATTCCTCCTGGATCCGCCACTGCATTGTTAATAACATCTATCATTACAATCATAGATTGAAGTTGAATTTTTATACAAATGTATTGTACATATTGTACATCATATAGAATCCAGTGTTTGCTATTGCCATTTGTGATTACGATTATATTGAAATTGATAAAATACAGCACAAAAAATTTAATAATTTATAAAAATCACACTGGAATAAGTTATGTGTGCGCATTAAAGGTTGTATCTTAATAAAGTTACAGGCAAGTGTGTTTCTATACTAACATGAAAATAACACAAATTTACAATAAATGAGTTTAGTTTGCTGGTATAGTACACTATAGGTACATATAACTCTGTCCACACTATATGGAAAGAAGAATTAAAAATGTTACTAAAAGTAAAAACTTAAGCGAAGCCACTGATTTTGATAAAGATAAGGGAGAGAAAAATGTTAACACATCTGCAGGCAATGATGCAAACCATTTAGCGTTGTGCGAGTATACTCTAATAATAGAAGTTATGCACAAAAACCGAAAGTTCCACTGATTAATATCAGATAAAATAGTATAATACATACTCCAAGTATCGAAATGCACGCCATTGTGTCGGGATTAAATATTTTGACATTAATTATGTCATCATTGTATTATACTATCTTAAGTTATGCACAGTACCAGATGATGATGATGATGATGATTCCAAAGTTTCGTAGGCTTTAGTTTCGCACATCTGAATAATTTAATGAAATATAACTCTTGGCAACATTATAATACAGTATGATGATGTACCAATAAAGGTTAGGGATGATGGGGCAAGGCCAGGCATGATTGACTATTTTGCAAAGCACGATTAATTTATACCTGATTTACACAAGCCAAACTGTACCAGAATCATCATCATCTTCACACAAATGATTTATAAACCTCGTTAAAAGTTGGTACAATTTACAAAGTTTTCAGTGAAGATACGCACAATGTTGCAGTCACTGTTAACATGTGTTCCACTACCAAGTGCACAAATCCATGCTAAATATTGCACAGGTGTTGCAGCGCACTGCAATGTCTGTTTTCTTACTGTACTGTACATTACATTGGACACATGCAAATCTCACACAGATGCACCTGTTTTGTGTGGATTGGGTATAAGTGTAGGTCCTTGATTGGGTATAAGGCCTAGTTCAGACTAGATGGATAAACCCGGCTCAACTCCCCGGGTTTATCCACCTGCTAATCTGAACTAAGTAGCTTATCTCAAGCCGGGCTGTTTTCCTATAGTAACTACAGTAGGCCGGGATTTAATCGTTGCGGGGGGTCTTGCATTGACTTCGGGTGACGAAATAACCAATCAGCGTTGAATTACGTACGCTGTGAGCGAGCATACGCTTCGCAAGCAATGTTTTGAAACATGTTTCCTGGTTATGGTTTATTATTATGCAAATTCTCTTCGGCTAATCCCGCTAGTCTGAACGCCCGGCAAAATTAAGCCGGGCTTAACTCAAGCCTGACTTATCTCCAAGTCTGAACGTAGCCTAAGTCTAGGTCTGTTTTCTTCTACAAAAAATACCAGTGACACATCCTGTGTAACATTGGTTTTGTGAGGATTGGGTATAAGTCTAGGTCTGATTTTTCCCCTATAAAGCATACCAGTGACACACCCAGAAATTCAAAATAGAGGGGGCTCAAGGAGGGACTTTCTTAGATGAGGGGTCTAGACTACTTTAGTCCTACCATGGTTTGGGCTGAGGTAAGAAAATTTCATTAAGAATGTAGGGGACCCGGGCCAGCTGGACCCCCTTGAACCCACCACTGCATATACTAAATCAATAAACAACGTTATGGATAATAATTAATTCAAATAAATGCTTTTTGATTGCAAAATAAAAACCGTAGCACCTAAGTAAAATCAAATCAAAACATGCATTTTACTTTAGTTTCATTTGAAATTTAGAAATTAGAACTTAAATAAATTTATCTGTATTCCAGTTACAAAATATCTATTGTATAATATATAAGTGTTATAATGACTATTAAATATTCTATCACAAATATATATTTAAAAAAATTCTAGAGTATAATTTTATAATATGTTTAAAGCTCTGATTTCTTGTCTTTTGGCTTGAAGTTCAGGGAGGCCGAGTTGATGCAGTACCGCTTGCCGGTCACTTTGGGACCATCATCAAACACATGGCCAAGATGTGCGCCGCACTGAAATTAAAAATTTTAATAAAATCAGTTAAAATTCACAATTCATAATGCAATCATTTGAAATACAAAAACATTTTCAATGTGAAAAATGATGTACATATTTCCAGTCGAAAGGGGAAAAACTATGGGGTGCAAGACTATTTTTTTGGGGGGGGGGGAAGGGGGGGTGCGAAGGGGGTGTGCACATCCTCTAGATATGGCACTGCTGGGAAGACAGGGTATACTGGAAAATGTTCCTAGGTCACCACCATAAACCAGGGTGACTAAAGCAAAGTATACAGTACTGCAGGTATTTTCTGAGTGCAAAAGTGAAAAAAAAAAACCATATTTGACCTAAAAATAATTTTCATTCAGTATGGTTACTACTGTAAAATCAATCAATCAATCAAAATATTATATAGCTCCAAATATCCACAAAAAAGGGTAACATTTGACTACCTTCTTGCATTTCGCTTCCGTCCTGATCATGCCAAAGGTTGTGTCTGTCTTTAAATCCACAGCTGCTTTGTCTAAAACATCGTAAAATGAGGGCCACCCTGAAATATAAAATTGCGTTTATATAAACTTTGGAAGGTTTTATATAAAACAAGCATGATTTGCAGCATAACAACATCAGTGAAATAGGTTGATGAAACCATGGAGGAATAAAATATTTCATTCCTCCATGATGCTAGAGAATATGCAACTTATAAGCATTGTTTTGCTGCACTATATATTGTGTTCATGGCCAATGAACCAACTTTGTTCCCAATTTTCTCACATGCATTGTTGATGCAAATTATCTCTTAAATATGCAAATTGGAGTTCAAATATATGGTTCCTGTAACATTGTAAATGCTGACCTTAGAGAGTGATGTGTAACATTCTACCAGTGAATAGAAATTAATGAGACACAAATTTTCCTCCAACATTCTATCAATTTAATCATACATGGAGCTATAATCATTACAACTATCCTAGCATCAAATGTTCTTTAAAATACCATTTCTTTTCTCTCTTTTTAAGATGCAGCTGTATAATTAAACAATGTCTTTCACTGTGAAATTTGTACCAAAATATGAAATTATTAAATATTTAAACATACCGGAGCCAGAATCATACTTTTCAGTTGACCTATGGGGAAAAACAAGATTAAATTAAAATAATATAATTAATAACAAATAAATAATTAACAATTATAGCATGAAATGCAGTGGGTTTCAAATTGCTTTATAATTATTTTGTATAGCCCTGTCCAGATATCAAATTTTCTTTGACTAAAAACTGTTGTATGCAAATATTTAGTCATGATATGCCTATATATGGTCATAATGTGATGTCATCATGACCATATTTTTTGTCAAATAAAATTTGATAGTCTGAACTTAGTAAAGTATTTCAAAGTCATCGTACTGTACTTGACTATAAAAGTTGCATGTACATGGTGACTTTGCAAAATGTGAACCTTCTAACAAACTATTAAACACAAGATGTGTATACAGTCAATTATAATAAAGCAAAAACTTGTTAAAATGAGCTAGCAGTTTTTTTATTCATTACACAAACTTCCTTGTTTATTATAAAAAAAAACTGTTAGCTCTCTTTTTAGAAATTTTTATCCAACTCATTGTCCAATCCATCTATAAAGTATGTTATCTATTTGTCAAACCTCTGTAACAGTAGTGGTGTACTGTGAACAGATAACAAACTTCTCATATATTCTATTGAATCTCCTAAAATTGTCTGAGAATCAACAGAGAATGTTTGACCAATGTTTTATTGTTATCCAACTCATAGTCCAATTTATCTATAAAAAATGTGTTAATTGTCAGACCATTGTAATGTAAAGTAGTGGTTAAAGATGTTCGGTACTGTGTAAAGGTGACAAAATTCTCATATTCTACGGAACCTCATAAAATTGTCTGAAGTCAACAGAGAATGTTTGACCAAACTTTTATTATTATCCAACTTATTGACCAATTCATCTTTAAAATGTGCTATTGACATGACTGTGCATCGTATGAGCTAATATTAATAAACTTGCATAAAATTCAGTGTTTAAATTACTTAATTTGTATAGCTTTAAATTGAAAAATAAAAAATAAAATTTCCTCTCCAATTAATAAGTGAAGGAATATTTACGGTTCCTATTACAATCTTTTCTAAAGCCCTTCCCAGATTATCAAATTATATTTGATAAAAACATGCAACATGCCCATATATGGTCATGATGACATCACATCATGACCATATATAGACAAATCAACACTATATATGGGCATACAACAGCACTTTATGCACTTATTTTGATAATATAAGACCTTGTAGTAAAATGTACCTGAACAGCTCTGAACCACACACAACGCAGGTGTATGTGCCATCATCCTTTAGGTTATAATATTTCCCTGAAAAAGCTCTAGAAAACAGAAATTATATAGTTACCACCATTTTTTTATATCAAAATATCAATTATAGAAAACATAGTAATAATGGCTACACTGCAGAATACATCCCAATTTAATTATAGAAATTTATAATCTAAAATATAAATTCAGTTTTTATAATTATATATTTCAGTTTCTGTTTCTTTTATTGACATCAAAAATCGCAGCCAAATCTGAACTACATGATATTTAAAAAAATGTATATTGAAATATCAAAAACATTAATCAACCAAAAGTATAAGACAAGAAAAATGGAGGTAAAAGTAACATTAAAATTTGAAACATCAGAAATTCACGAAAAATAAAAAACACTATATTATGCATAATTAAATCAATTATTTTTATTATTAAATATTGAATCATTATTATTTATTATTAATCAGTGACTTGAAAAAAATAAGAGAGGCCTAGTTCAGACTAGGCGGATAAACCCGGCTCAACTCACCGGGTTTATCCACCTGCCAGTCTGAACTAGGTGGCTTATCTTAAGCCGGCCTGTGTTCCTATGCCTGGCGCACCACCATGTTTAACTTTTCTAAGCCGGGCTTTAATTTAATCGTTGCTTTATTAATCGTTTTAATCATTTTCTGAGTTCTCCTTCATATTGGCACATAGGGACATAGAATAATGTGCCTAATAAGTCTAAGTTTAGATTGGATTGGAATACAGACAACAGTGGTAGAGCCAGTACATGGGACATAAGGGTAGATATTGTCTCCTGTCTGACAAGACTCTCTATCTTAGGACATCACCTGAGGTTGTCACATTACGAACATTTATTTGTCGATACAACTAAAGTAATTGTGATTGCAGTTTCTATTAGTCTAGAACACACTACATCATCCAAAACAATAACATCGTTCCACCCCCAACCCATCCCAGGGGTTTTACTCTGGGGTTCTGACTGAACACCCTAGATGACAGCACCTTGCCTTGCTCCAGTAGGACAAAATGCAACAGCAATTGATTGTACCATAAACAATAAGGTGCACAGATAAAGTTTTTGTTATGTGACAATCTCCATGATGACAGCTAGATGTGTACGTCAATAGCAAATTCTCCAATGGGAATTTACACCTTTAAAAAAAATTACATTAAGCAATTCACATTTTTTGTGTGTAATTGAAGAAAGAGACACGATGCAAAGATAACGAAAATGTTTAATCAACTGATGTACAGTCTATTCAGGTTTAATAATATAAATAAAATTAAAATATCACTGGATAAATAACACAAAAAGCAATGCTTTTTGTGTTTTTCATGATTCTATTTCTGGCAAGTTATTAAATAGAATTCACAAATTCCTGGAAATATAAACATAAATTGTATTTGTTCTACAATACGTCAAAAATTTTCCAACACAGTAAAGCCATCTCCATTTTAGGTACTATATGCAGTAGCCAATTTAGTGCGGTAATTTTTACCTGTCTGTGTAAATATAGATGTATGTGAAATAATATATTGAGTACCAAGTAGAATTGACCAATGAAATGTTATTACCTAATAAATATTTATGAGATACTGTACAGCAACAACTTGCAAAAGTATAGAAATATTTGTTTAAATATTTATAAATAAATGTTTATAGAATGAAAATAAAACGTAAAGAAATTAAGAATGTTATTTCAGAGCGTGGGGTGCCATCACAAGTTTGCTGAGGTTGTTTATGAGTTCAGGGGTCAACATAAAATGTTTAGACATGTGACTAGCAAATCCCATGGTTCTCTACGAAAACTGATTCTAAGTATTCTGTCACGACAATCATACCTGAATCGGTGTGACATAATCATAATTAAGGACCAAGGGTGTAGGCTGCCTCCTTCTTTTAAGAACTCCTCCAGAGAGAGATTATTATATTATTCTATGATGGCACAACAGGGCATTTTTGTGGTGCGAGCCAAATTGCATTTTTTATAGCAATACAATACAATGCAGACAGCTACGGTATTCGAACAATTACTCAGTCAGAGGAGCAGACTTATTGTCTAACTGTTGACTTGCATCATTGAAGTGAATATAAATTGGTGATACTCAACAATTTTTCCTGGTAAATTTGTAATAACTTAATCATTTCCCTCTGATCAAAATGCCAATATTTAGAAGATAGAAGTTTGTTTTTCTCTCTACAAATGAACTGAATATAAAATAAAGAATGCTTGCTGCTATTTTAACATTTTTGGTGCAAAATATTTTCATATTTGAAGTTTTTAACAACATGCATGTTTATTAAATTTTACTTCATATTATGGGTTTAGTTATTTTTCGTTTTAATAAAAATATTAGTTTCGCTTTTCCACTTCCACCTCTGAAGAATCAGTTTACATTTGAAATCGAGAGAATTGTTAACAACACCTCTGTTTTGTTCAGAGATTAGAATCAATTTGTTTACACTTTGCCTTATTGATTTTGTTCAGTAAAACTAAATGTAATGTAAATGTTCAAACCTTTTGGTGACAGGCACCTCTATCGAGAAAGATAACGAATACATTTAAAAAATGAATAAACATTTATTATTCACTTTCATATAAATATTGTATCAGCCTAAGAAAAGACATGATATTAATGTCTGGCCATTACATATATTTCATTTTCCATGATACAAATAAATAGTCTCTAATTGTAATTGCAAGGCACATTATCTATGTTTTTTTTTTGTCTCTCTCTACCCAAGAGTAGAAATAAATACATAATAGTATTTGTTTATTTCACAACTCATTCATCCTTACATTCCTAAGAGGTCTCTGAGATCTAGTTCAGAGTCTCTACTTGCTCATTCCACTCGCCCATCGACAAAGCATTATGGTAGTCGTTCTTTCTCTTGGGCTTCTGTCTTTCTTTGGAATGCTCTGCCTATTACAATCCGACAGGCAACTTCCATTGATGATTTTAAGGCAGCTTTAAAAACTCACCTTTTTAACTTGTATTTTTCTTAATTTTTTTTCCCCGAATTTTATTTTTACTGTTAAGCGCATTGAGGCTTTAGCATAATGCGCTATATAAGCTAAAATTATTATTATTATTATTATAGTATGTTATGGTATTGAATGTACTAGTTTTATGCGCTGAGTGAAAGCGCACGACTAGGTACTCTCCAGGGAGCAAAGGTTGCACTTTGTGCTGGTTTGCCAATGTATGTTATCCAGTGACCAGGGGTAATAACGCACCTTTGATCATTCAATTTGGAATCGTCGTTATATAAATATTTGGCATTATTATTATTATTATTATTATTATTATTATTATTATTGTTGTTGTTG